>NC_088240.1:99896250-100034035 GCF_036934945.1 Oncorhynchus masou masou | reverse complement strand
CAGTGTATCAGGTGGTGATGCAGTGATGGCAGTGTATCAGGTGGTGATGACAGTGTACTGTAGCAGTGTATCAGGTGGTGATGACAGTGTATCAGGTGGTGATGACAGTGTATCAGTGTGGTGACAGTGACTGAGCAGTGTATCAGGTGGTGATGACAGTGTACTGTAGCAGTGTATGACAGGTGGTGATGACAGTGTATCAGGTGGTGATGACAGTGTATCAGGTGGTGATGACAGGTGTAGCAGTGTATCAGGTGGTGATGACAGTGTATAGCAGTGTATCAGGTGGTGATGACAGTGTACTGTAGCAGTGTATCAGGTGGTGATGACAGTGTATCAGGTGGATGATGACAGTGTATCAGGTGGTGATGGTGTATGACAGTGTATCAGGTGGTGATGACAGTGTATCAGGTGGTGATGACAGTGTATCAGGTGGTGATGACAGTGTACTGTAGCAGTGTATCAGGTGGTGATGACAGTGTAGTATCAGGTGGTGATGACAGTGTATCAGGTGGTGATGGCAGTGTATCAGGTGGTGATGACAGTGTACTGTAGCAGTGTATCAGGTGGTGATGACAGTGTAGCAGGTGGTGATGACAGAGTACTGTAGCAGTGTATCAGGTGGTGATGATAGTGTACTGTAGCAGTGTATCAGGTGGTGATGACAGTGTACTGTAGCAGTGTATCAGGTGGTGATGACAGTGTACTGTAGCATCAGGTGGTGATGACAGTGTGCAGTGGTGATGACACTGTAGCAGTGTATCAGGTGGTGATGACAGTGTACTGTATCAGTGTATCAGGTGGTGATGACAGAGTACTGTAGCAGTGTATCAGGTGGTGATGGCAGTGTACTGTAGCAGTGTATCAGGTGGTGATGACAGTGTACTGTAGCAGTGTATCAGGTGGTGATGACAGTGTATCAGGATGGTGATGACAGGTGGTGATGACTGTGTAGCAGCAGTGTATCAGGTGGTGATGACAGTGTATCAGGTGGTGATGACAGTGTACTGTAGCAGTGTATCAGGTGGTGATGACAGTGTACTGTAGCAGTGTATCAGGTGGTGATGACAGTGTATCAGGTGGTGATGACAGTGTACTGTAGACAGTGTATCAGGTGGTGATGACAGTGTACTGTAGCAGTGTATCAGGTGGTGATGACAGTGTACTGTAGCAGTGTATCAGGTGGTGATGACAGTGTATCAGGTGGTGATGACAGCGTACTGTAGCAGTTTATCAGGTGGGTGGTGATGACAGTGTATCAGGTGGTGATGACAGTAGCAGTGTATCAGGTGTATCAGGTGGTGATGACAGTGTATCAGGTGGTGATGCAGTGTATCAGGTGGTGATGACAGTATCAGGTGGTGGTGTGTAACATTGCATCTGGTGATGCAGTGTATCAGGTGGTGATGACAGCGTACTGTAGCAGTGTATCAGGTGGTGATGACAGTGTACTGTAGCAGTGTATCAGGTGGTGATGACAGTGTACTGTAGCAGTGTATCAGGTGGTGATGACAGTGTATCAGGTGGTGATGACAGTGTACTGTAGCAGTGTATCAGGTGGTGATGGTGATGTATCAGGTGGTGATGACAGTGTACTGTATCAGTGTATCAGGTGGTGATGACAGCGTACTGTAACAGTGTATCAGGTGGTGATGACAGTGTATCAGGTGGTGATGACAGTGTACTGTAGCAGTGTATCAGGTGGTGATGACAGTGTACTGTAGCAGTGTATCAGGTGGTGATGACAGTGCGTACAGTGTATCAGGTGGTGAGCAGTGTATCAGGTGGTGATGACAGTGTACTGTAGCAGTGTATCAGGTGGTGATGACAGTGTATCAGGTGGTGATGACAGTGTATCAGGTGGTGATGACAGTGTGTAGCAGTGTCAGGTGGTGATGACAGTGTACTGTAGCAGTGTATCAGGTGGTGATGACAGCTTACTGTAGCAGTGTATCAGGTGGCGATGACAGTGTATCAGGTAGTGATGACAGTGTACTGTAGCAGTGTATCAGGTGGTGATGGCAGTGTATCAGGTGGTGATGACAGCGTACTGTAGCAGTTTATCAGGTGGTGATGACAGTGTATCAGGTGGTGATGACAGTGTATCAGGTGGTGATGACAGAGTACTGTAGCAGTGTATCAGGTGGTGATGATAGTGTACAGGTGTGCAGTGGTGATGACAGTGTACTGTATCAGTGTATCAGGTGGTGATGACAGTGTAGCAGGTGGTGATGACAGTGTACTGTACAGTGTATCAGGTGGTGATGACGGTGTACTGTATCAGTGTATCAGGTGGTGATGACAGTGTACTGTATCAGTGTATCAGGTGGTGATGACAGTGTACTGTAGCAGTGTATCAGGTGGTGATGACAGTGTATCAGGTGGTGATGACAGTGTACTGTAGCAGTGTATCAGGTGGTGATGGCAGTGTATCAGGTGGTGATGACAGTGTACTGTAGCAATGTAGCAGGTGGTGATGACAGTGTACTGTAGCAGTGTATCAGGTGGTGATGACAGCGTACTGTAGCAGTGTATCAGGTGGCGATGACAGTGTATCAGGTGGCGATGACAGTGTATCAGGTGGTGATGACAGTGTATCAGGTGGTGATGACAGAGTACTGTAGCAGTGTATCAGGTGGTGATGATAGTGTACTGTAGCAGTGTATCATGTGGTGATGACAGTGTACTGTATCAGTGTATCAGGTGGTGATGACAGTGTAGCAGGTGGTGATGACAGTGTACTGTAGCAGTGTATCAGGTGGTGATGACAGTGTACTGTATCAGTGTATCAGGTGGTGATGACAGTGTACTGTAGCAGTGTATCAGGTGGTGATGACAGTGTACTGTAGCAGTGTATCAGGTGGTGATGACAGTGTACTGTAGCAGTGTATCAGGTGGTGATGACAGTGTACTGTATCAGTGTATCAGGATGGTGATGATCAGGTGGTGATGACAGTGTGTAGCAGTGTATCAGGTGGTGATGACAGTGTACTGTAGCAGTGTACAGTGGTCAGGTGGTGATGACAGTGTATCTGTGACAACAATTGTATCAGGTGGTGATGACAGTGTACAGTAGCAGTGTATCAGGTGGTGATGACAGTGTACTGTAGCAGTGTATCAGGTGGTGATGACAGTGTACTGTATCAGTGTATCAGGTGGTGATGACAGTGTACTGTAGCAGTGTAGCAGGTGGTGATGACAGTGTACTGTAGCAGTGTATCAGGTGGTGATGACAGTGTATCAGGTGGTGATGACAGTGTATCAGGTGGTGATGACAGAGTACTGTAGCAGTGTATCAGGTGGTGATGGCAATGTATCATGTGGTGATGACAGTGTACTGTAACAGTGTATCAGGTGGTGATGACAGTGTACTGTAGCAGTGTATCAGGTGGTGATGACAGTGTATCAGGTGGTGATGACAGTGTACAGTAGCAGTGTATCAGGTGGTGATGACAGTGTACTGTAGCAGTGTATCAGGTGGTGATGACAGTGTACTGTATCAGTGTATCAGGTGGTGATGACAGTGTATCAGGTGGTGATGACAGTGTATCAGGTGGTGATGACAGTGTACTGTAGCAGTGTATCAGGTGGTGATGACAGTGTACTGTAGCAGTGTATCAGGTGGTGATGACAGTGTACTGTAGCAATGTATCAGGTGGTGATGACAGTGTACTGTAGCAGTGTATCAGGTGGTGATGACAGTGTACTGTAGCAGTGTATCAGGTGGTGATGACAGTGTACTGTAGCAGTGTATCAGGTGGTGATGACAGTGTACTGTAACAGTGTATCAGGTGGTGATTACAGTGTACTGTAGCAGTGTATCAGGTGGTGATTACAGTGTACTGTAGCAGTGTATCAGGTGGTGATTACAGTGTACTGTAGCAGTGTATCAGGTGGTGATGACAGTGTAGCAGGTGGTGATGACAGTGTACTGTAGCAGTGTATCAGGTGGTGATGACAGTGTATCAGGTGGTGATGACAGTGTATCAGGTGGTGATGACAGTGTACTGTAGCAGTGTATCAGGTGGTGATGACAGTGTACTGTAGCAGTGTATCAGGTGGTGATGACAGTGTACTGTAGCAGTGTATCAGGTGGTGATGACAGTGTACTGTAGCAGTGTATCAGGTGGTGATGACAGTGTACTGTAGCAGTGTATCAGGTGGTGATGACAGTGTATCAGGTGGTGATGACAGTGTATCAGGTGGTGATGACAGTGTACTGTAGCAGTGTATCAGGTGGTGATGACAATGTACTGTAGCAGTGTATCAGGTGGTGATGACAGTGTACTGTAGCAGTGTATCAGGTGGTGATGACAGTGTACTGTAGCAGTGTATCAGGTGGTGATGACAGTGTATCAGGTGGTGATGACAGTGTACTGTAGCAGTGTATCAGGTGGTGATGACAGTGTACTGTAGCAGTGTATCAGGTGGTGATGACAGTGTACTGTAGCAGTGTATCAGGTGGTGATGACAGTGTATCAGGTAGTGATGACAGTGTATCAGGTGGTGATGACAGTGTACTGTAGCAGTGTATCAGGTGGTGATGACAGTGTACTGTAGCAGTGTATCAGGTGGTGATGACAGCGTACTGTAGCAGTGTATCAGGTGGTGATGACAGTGTACTGTAGCAGTGTATCAGGTGGTGATGACAGTGTACTGTATCAGTGTATCAGGTGGTGATGACAGTGTATCAGGTGGTGATGACAGTGTACTGTAGCAGTGTATCAGGTGGTGATGACAGTGTATCAGGTGGTGATGACAGTGTACTGTAGCAGTGTATCAGGTGGTGATGACAGTGTACTGTAGCAGTGTATCAGGTGGTGATGACAGTGTAATGTAGCAGTGTATCAGGTGGTGATGACAGTGTACAGTAGCAGTGTATCAGGTGGTGATGACAGTGTACAGTAGCAGTGTATCAGGTGGTGATGACAGTGTACTGTAGCAGTTTATCAGGTGGTGATGACAGCGTATCAGGTGGTGATGACAGTGTAGCAGGTGGTGATGACAGTGTACTGTAGCAGTGTATCCGGTGGTGATGACAGTGTACTGTAGCAGTGTATCAGGTGGTGATGGCAGTGTACTGTATCAGTGTATCAGGTGGTGATGACAGCGTACTGTAGCAGTGTATCAGGTGGTGATGACAGTGTATCAGGTGGTGATGGCAGTGTATCAGGTGGTGATGACAGTGTACTGTAGCAGTGTATCAGGTGGTGATGGCAGTGTATCAGGTGGTGATGACAGTGTACTGTAGCAGTGTATCAGGTGGTGATGACAGTGTAGCAGGTGGTGATGACAGCGTACTGTATCAGTGTATCAGGTGGTGATGACAGCGTACTGTAGCAGTGTATCAGGTGGTGATGGCAGTGTATCAGGTGGTGATGACAGTGTACTGTAGCAGTGTATCAGGTGGTGATGACAGTGTATCAGGTGGTGATGACAGTGTACTGTAGCAGTGTATCATGTGGTGATGACAGTGTATCAGGTGGTGATGACAGTGTACTGTAGCAGTGTATCAGGTGGTGATGACAGTGTATCAGGTGGTGATGACAGTGTATCAGGTGGTGATGACAGTGTATCAGGTGGTGATGACAGTGTACTGTAGCAGTGTATCATGTGGTGATGACAGTGTAGCAGGTGGTGATGACAGTGTACTGTAGCAGTGTATCATGTGGTGATGACAGTGTACTGTAGCAGTGTATCAGGTGGTGATGACAGTGTATCAGGTGGTGATGACAGTGTACTGTATCAGTGTATCAGGTGGTGATGACAGTGTATCAGGTGGTGATGACAGTGTACTGTAGCAGTGTATCAGGTGGTGATGACAGTGTACAGTAGCAGTGTATCAGGTGGTGATGACAGTGTATCAGGTGGTGATGACAGTGTACTGTAGCAGTGTATCAGGTGGTGATGACAGTGTATCAGGTGGTGATGACAGTGTACTGTAGCAGTGTATCAGGTGGTGATGACAGTGTACAGTAGCAGTGTATCAGGTGGTGATGACAGTGTATCAGGTGGTGATGACAGTGTACTGTAGCAGTGTATCAGGTGGTGATGACAGTGTACTGTAGCAGTGTATCAGGTGGTGATGACAGTGTACTGTAGCAGTGTATCAGGTGGTGATGACAGTGTACTGTAGCAGTGTATCAGGTGGTGATGACAGTGTAATGTAGCAGTGTATCAGGTGGTGATGACAGTGTACAGTAGCAGTGTATCAGGTGGTGATGACAGTGTACAGTAGCAGTGTATCAGGTGGTGATGACAGTGTACTGTATCAGTGTATCAGGTGGTGATGACAGTGTAATGTATCAGTGTATCAGGTGGTGATGACAGTGTACAGTAGCAGTGTATCAGGTGGTGATGACAGTGTACTGTATCAGTGTATCAGGTGGTGATGACAGTGTACTGTAGCAGTGTAGCAGGTGGTGATGACTGTGTACTGTAGCAGTGTATCAGGTGGTGATGACAGTGTACTGTAGCAGTGTAGCAGGTGGTGATGACAGTGTACTGTAGCAGTGTATCAGGTGGTGATGACAGTGTACTGTAACAGTGTATCAGGTGGTGATGACAGTGTACTGTAGCAGTGTATCAGGTGGTGATGACAGTGTATCAGGTGGTGATGACAGCGTACTGTATCAGTGTATCAGGTGGTGATGACAGTGTACTGTAGCAGTGTATCAGGTGGTGATGACATTGTACTGTAGCAGTGTATCAGGTGGTGATGACAGTGTACTGTAACAGTGTAGCAGGTGGTGATGACAGTGTATTGTAGCAGTGTATCAGGTGGTGATGACAGCATTGTCCTGGCTGGGGAGAGATGCTGTCCTGGCTGGGGGGAGATGCTGTCCTGGCTGGAGAGAGATGCTGTCTTGGGTGGGGAGAGATGCTGTCCTGGCTGGAGATCTGACAGGGTGAGGTGATATCCTGGCTGGGGATCTGACAGGGAGAGATGCTGTCCTGGCTGGAGAGAGATGCTGTCCTGGCTGGGGATCTGACAGGGAGAGATGCTGTCCTGGCTGGAGAGAGATGCTGTCCTGGCTGGGGATCTGACAGGGAGAGATGCTGTCCTGGCTGGGGAGAGATGCTGTCCTGGCTGGGGAGAGATGCTGTCCTGGCTGGGGATCTGACAGGGTGAGGTGATGTCCTGGCTGGGGATCTGACAGGGTGAGGTGATGTCCTGGCTGGAGAGAGATGCTGTCCTGGCTGGAGAGAGATGCTGTCCTGGCTGGGGATCTGACAGGGGTGAGGTGCCACTATACAGGCACTGACAGGGACACAGACACCTCTAGAAGACTGCTGTAGCTGGGTGAGAGAGAAAGGGAGTGAGAGGAAGATAAAGAGATAGATAGAGAGACTTAAAGGGTGTTTGGAGATTTTCAAAAGCTTTTAACTACCACACTGATCGCACCCATTGCCACGGTAGAACAGGGACTTCAGGGAGTTGCTTTTTCCTTGCGGTAGCGCAATCCAAAATACATTTAGCTGTAAAGCTAATGAGAGACAAATATAACTGCAGGAAACATCTGAGTGGAGCATCTGCTGCCGGTTTCAGGGGAACGAGTTCAGTCCCTCACAGAGCCATGTATAGATACAGCCCATGTCCCTCCAGATGCACCAAGCCTGCTGGAGGCCCGTCGGCTGATTGGCCCGGCACGGTGGTACCCTCTCCCTGATTGGCCCGGCACGGTGGTACCCTCTCCCTGATTGGCCCGGCATGGTGGTACTCTCTCCCTGATGGGTTGTTGTGCAGCTGGGTGATATTAACCGGGTTCCATTAACACTCCTTTCTGCTGATTCAGCTGAAACTTTATTTGAGACAAAGAGGCATGCGTTTCCCATTGAGCAACATTGACCTGTACAGTACATCTGTGGGTGCTTGATACACTGCTAGAGATGTTAAACCTCACTAACATACAGCGGCAGCTATCGAGGACAGTGAAGAGTGACCGAGTGGTGACAGTCAACTGGGATAGCAGCCACACAGCAGAAGGTCTCCAAAATAGCACCCTATTCCTTATAAAGTGCACTACTTTAGACCCCTATGGGTCCTGGTGGGTCCTTCCATTTGATCCAGATCCACTGGCTGCCTCTTTCAGCTGCTTGACAAACTGCTCTGACGGTCTGCCGCAGAGCCTGTCCATGGATTCCAAGTTCTTTCAGCAACTTGATGGTGGAAGAAGCCACGAATCCTCTGCATCCCACTTCAACTGGCCAGACTTTTGCATTCCAGCCACGCTGAGTTGCGTCTGCTGTCAACTCTGTGTAACGCAGTTTCTTACGCTCGTAGGCCTCTTCAACAGAGTTTTCCCACGGGACTGTGAGCTCTGTGATGTACACAGCCTTTCGTGAAGGCGACCAGAGTACCATGTCTGGCCTAAGATTGGTAGAAGCAATCTCAGGTGGAAAAATGAGTTGCTGGCCAATATCGACAAGCATCTTCCAGTCCCGGGCCATGGCCAGGTGTCCAGTTTCTGGCTTCGTAGGAGGATGCTTGGGCCTTTTCGGTATCTCACGGGTGAATGTTGTTGTTTTGATGGGATTGCTTGTTTTTGGAGGTAATATGAATTGGTTGAATATGAAATGAGTAAAACAGAATGTAAACATTATTAAAGCTAGGCATGCCGTCTGGTCTGTACATGCTCTGAGGACACGGCTAGAGATACTGTCTGGTCTGTACATGCTCTGAGGACACGGCTAGAGATACTGTCTGGTCTGTACATGCTCTGAGGACACGGCTAGAGATACTGTCTGGTCTGTACATGCCCTGAGGACACGGCTAGAGATACTGTCTGGTCTGTACATGCTCTGAGGACACGGCTAGAGATACTGTCTGGTCTGTACATGCTCTGAGGACATGGCTAGAGATACTGTCTGGTGTGTACATGCTATGAGGACACGGCTAGAGATACTGTCTGGTCTGTACATGCTCTGAGGACACGGCTAGAGATACTGTCTGGTCTGTACATGCTCTGAGGACACGGCTAGAGATACTGTCTGGTCTGTACATGCTATGAGGACACGGCTAGAGATACTGTCTGGTCTGTACATGCTCTGAGGACACGGCTAGAGATACTGTCTGGTCTGTACATGCTCTGAGGACACGGCTAGAGATACTGTCTGGTCTGTACATGCTATGAGGACACGGCTAGAGATACTGTCTGGTCTGTACATGCTCTGAGGACACGGCTAGAGATAATGTCTGGTCTGTACATGCTCTGAGGACACGGCTAGAGATAATGTCTGGTCTGTACATGCTCTGAGGACACGGCTAGAGATAATGTCTGGTCTGTACATGCTCTGAGGACACGGCTAGAGATACTGTCTGGTCTGTACATGCTCTGAGGACACGGCTAGAGATACTGTCTAGTCTGTACATGCTCTGAGGACACTGCTAGAGATACAGCCAGACAGTTACATAGACAACCTCCTCTACCAGCCAGACAGTTAGACAACCTCCTCTACCAGCCAGACAGTTACATAGACAACCTCCTCTACCAGCCAGACAGTTACATAGACAACCTCCTCTACCAGCCAGACAGTTAGACAACCTCCTCTACCAGCCAGACAGTTACATAGACAACCTCCTCTACCAGCCAGACAGTTAGACAACATCCTCTACCAGCCAGACAGTTAGACAACCTCCTCTACCAGCCAGACAGTTACATAGACAACCTCCTCTACCAGCCAGACAGTTAGACAACCTCCTCTACCAGCCAGACAGTTAGACAGCCAGACAGTTACATAGACAACCTCCTCTACCAGCCAGACAGTTAGACAACCTCCTCTACCAGCCAGACAGTTAGACAACCTCCTCTACCAGCCAAACAGTTAGACAACCTCCTCTACCAGCCAGACAGCTACATAGACAACCTCCTCTACCAGCCAGACAGTTACATAGACAACCTCCTCTACCAGCCAGACAGCTACATAGACAACCTCCTCTACCAGCCAGACAGTTACATAGACAACCTCCTCTACCAGCCAGACAGTTAGACAACCTCCTCTGCCAGCCAGACAGCTACATAGACAACCTCCTCTACCAGCCAGACAGTTACATAGACAACCTCCTCTACCAGCCAGACAGCTACATAGACAACCTCCTCTACCAGCCAGACAGTTACATAGACAACCTCCTCTACCAGCCAGACAGTTAGACAACCTCCTCTACCAGCCAGACAGCTACATAGACAACCTCCTCTACCAGCCAGACAGTTACATAGACAACCTCCTCTACCAGCCAGACAGTTATATAGACAACCTCCTCTACCAGCCAGACAGTTAGACAACCTCCTCTACCATCCAGACAGCTACATAGACAACCTCCTCTACCAGCCAGACAGTTACATAGATAACCTCCTCTACCAGCCAGACAGTTACATAGACAACCTCCTCTCCCAGCCAGACAGCTACATAGACAACCTCCTCTACCAGCCAGACAGCTACATAGACAACCTCCTCTACCAGCCAGACAGCTACATAGACAACCTCCTCTACCAGCCAGACAGTTACATAGACAACCTCCTCTACCAGCCAGACAGCTACATAGACAACCTCCTCTCCCAGCCAGACAGTTACATAGACAACCTCCTCTACCATCCAGACAACTACATAGACAACCTCCTCTACCAGCCAGACAGTTACATAGACAACCTCCTCTACCAGCCAGACAGCTACATAGACAACCTCCTCTCCCAGCCAGACAGTTACATAGACAACCTCCTCTACCATCCAGACAGCTACATAGACAGCCTCCTCTACCAGCCAGACAGTTACATAGACAACCTCCTCTACCAGCCAGACAGTTAGACAACCTCCTCTACCAGCCAGACAGTTACATAGACAACCTCCTCTACCAGCCAGACAGTTAGACAACCTCCTCTACCAGCCAGACAGTTAGACAACCTCCTCTACCAGCCAGACAGTTACATAGACAACCTCCTCTACCAGCCAGACAGTTACATAGACAACCTCCTCTACCAGCCAGACAGTTAGACAACCTCCTCTACCAGCCAGACAGTTACATAGACAAACTCCTCTACCAGCCAGACAGTTACATAGACAACCTCCTCTACCAGCCAGACAGTTATATAGACAACCTCCTCTACCAGCCAGACAGTTACATAGACAACCTCCTCTACCAGCCAGACAGTTAGACAACCTCCTCTACCAGCCAGACAGTTACATAGACAACCTCCTCTACCAGCCAGACAGTTACATAGACAACCTCCTCTACCAGCCAGACAGCTACATAGACAACCTCCTCTACCAGCCAGACAGTTACATAGACAACCTCCTCTACCAGCCAGACAGTTAGACAGCCTCCTCTACCAGCCAGACAGTTACATAGACAACCTCCTCTACCAGCCAGACAGTTAGACAACCTCCTCTACCAGCCAGACAGCTACATAGACAACCTCCTCTACCAGCCAGACAGTTAGACAACCTCCTCTACCAGCCAGACAGTTACATAGACAACCTCCTCTACCAGCCAGACAGCTACATAGACAGCCTCCTCTACCAGCCAGACAGTTACATAGACAACCTCCTCTACCAGCCAGACAGTTACATAGACAACCTCCTCTACCAGCCAGACAGTTAGACAACCTCCTCTACCAGCCAGACAGTTAGACAACCTCCTCTACCATCCAGACAGTTACATAGACAACCTCCTCTACCAGCCAGACAGTTACATAGACAGCCTCCTCTACCAGCCAGACAGCTACATAGACAGCCTCCTCTATACCAGCCAGGATCTGAAGACAGATCCTCTGTCCTATATGAAGCTTATCCCAAGTGGACCACAGCAATTCCTTTTACAATGTCAATTCCTTTTACAATGTCAAAGAAATCTTGCTATTGGTGATACAGTGCTGCAACAAAGAGATGGTTTGATAAAATATACAATATCTCTCTTTCTCTGAATAATACTGTAGAGAGGAGAGGAGATGAGGAGAGGAGATGAGGGGAGAGGAGAAGAGGGGAGAAGAGGAAAGGGAGAGGAGATAAAGGGAGAAGGGGAGAGGAGAGGGAGAGGAGAGTGGTGGAGGAGGCATGACGAGAGGAGGAGGAGGGGTTGGCGAGGAGAGGGGAGGAAGAGAGGGAGGGAGAAGAGGAGGAGGGGTTGAAGAGGAGGAGAGGAAAGGGGAGGGAGAGGAGCAGAGTAGATGGACAGCTCTATAATCTGAGAGGTCTGTCTGTTACGACAAGACAAAAGTTAATGAGGTCTGAACGTTGCTGCAGCGAAACCTTGTCTTTGTCTTCTCATCTCCTCCCCCTCCCTTCCTCTCTCCCTGCGTCCTGCCCCTTCTTAGCAGACTAATACAACATGGGCCTTAAGTGTGCAGCTGCAGAGAGACAGAGAGAGACAGAGAAAGACAGAGAGAGAGGGAGATACAGTGAGCGATACAGAGGGAGAGTGAGACAGACAGAAAGAGACAGAGACAGAGACAGAGGAGAGAGAGAGAGACAGAGAGGGAGAGCGAGACAGAGAGGGAGAGCGAGAGAGAGAGGGAGAGCGAGGGAGAGAGAGAGAGACAGAGAGAGAGAGATGGAGAGCGAGGGAGAGAGAGACAGAGAGACAGAGAGGGAGAGCGAGAGAGAGCGAGATGTACAGAGAGACAGAGAGAGAGAGAGATGGAGGGAAGCGTCTCTTATTAATTGAGGTCTGGTTGTAAAGATAGTAATAGTTGATAGTCTGGTTGTAAAGATAGTAATTGAGGTCTGGTTGTAAAGATAGTAATTGTTGATAGTCTGGTTGTAAAGATAGTAATTGAGGTCTGGTTGTAAAGATAGTAATTGTGGTCTGGTTGTAAAGATAGTAATTGGGGTCTGGTTGTAAAGATAGTAATTGTTGGTAGTCTGGTTGTAAAGATAGTAATTGGGGCCTGGTTGTAAAGATAGTAATTGGGGTCTGGTTGTAAAGATAGTAATTGTTGATAGTCTGGTTGTAAAGATAGTAATTGGGGTCTGGTTGTAAAGATAGTAATTGTTGATAGTCTGGTTGTAAAGATAGTAATTGGGGTCTGGTTGTAAAGATAGTAATTGTTGACAGTCTGGTTGTAAAGATAGTAATTGTTGATAGTCTGGTTGTAAAGATAGTAATTGTTGATAGTCTGGTTGTAAAGATAGTAATTGTTGACAGTCTGGTTGTAAAGATAGTAATTGTTGACAGTCTGGTTGTAAAGATAGTAATTGTTGACAGTCTGGTTGTAAAAATAGTAATTGGGGTCTGGTTGTAAAGATAGTAATTGGGGTCTGGTTGTAAAGATAGTAATTGTTGATAGTCTGGTTGTAAAGATAGTAATTGGGGTCTGGTTGTAAAGATAGTAATTGTTGACAGCATGGTTGTAAAGATAGTAATTGTTGATAGTCTGGTTGTAAAGATAGTAATTGTTGATAGTCTGGTTGTAAAGATAGTAATTGTTGACAGTCTGGTTGTAAAGATAGTAATTGTTGACAGTCTGGTTGTAAAGATAGTAATTGTTGACAGTCTGGTTGTAAAAATAGTAATTGGGGTCTGGTTGTAAAGATAGTAATTGGGGTCTGGTTGTAAAGATAGTAATTGTTGATAGTCTGGTTGTAAAGATAGTAATTGGGGTCTGGTTGTAAAGATAGTAATTGTTGACAGCATGGTTGTAAAGATAGTCATTGTTGACAGTCTGATTGTAAAGATAGTAATTGTTGATAGTCTGGTAGTAAAGATAGTAATTGGGGTCTGGTTGTAAATATAGTAATTGAGGTCTGGCTGTAAAGATAGTAATTGTTGATAGTCTGGTTGTAAAGATAGTAATTGGGGTCTGGTTGTAAAGAAAGTAATTGTTGATAGTCTGGTTGTAAAGATAGTAATTGGGGTCTGGTTGTAAAGATAGTAATTGAGGTCTGGTTGTAAAGATAGTAATTGTTGAGAGTCTGGTTGTAAAGATAGTAATTGGGGTCTGGTTGTAAAGATAGTAATTGTTGATAGTCTTGTTATAAAGATAGTAATTGGGGTCTGGTTGTAAAGATAGTAATTGTTGATAGTCTGGTTGTAAAGATAGTAATTGAGGTCTGGTTGTAAAGATAGTAATTGTGGTCTGGTTGTAAAGATAGTAATTGGGGTCTGGTTGTAAAGATAGTAATTGGGGTCTGGTTGTAAAGATAGTAATTGTTGATAGTCTTGTTATAAAGATAGTAATTGGGGTCTGGTTGTAAAGATAGTAATTGTTGATAGTCTGGTTATAAAGATAGTAATTGGGGGCGTTCCTTTTGTTCTGAAAGTCAAGAAGAAGAAACACCCTGCAATCGCCTGAGGTAGAACCACACCAGCAGTTCTCTAGTGTAGTACCGCTATCCTCAGCCAGGTAGAACCACACCAGCAGATCTCTATTGTAGTACCGCTATCCTCAGCCAGGTAGAACCACACCAGTAGATCTCTAGTGTAGTACCCCTATCCTCAGCCAGGTAGAACCACACCAGCAGATCTCTTCATCTTTTCCCTCTACCGGAGGTGGCCTACATTAGATGGGTCGCAATCTTTTCCCTCTATGTGGAGGTGGCCTACATTAGATGGTTCGCTGTCTTCTTCTTTTCCCTCTACCGGAGGTGGTCTACATTAGATGGGTCTTGGTCTTTTCCCTCTACGGGAGGTGGCCTACATTAGATGGGTCTTGGTCTTTTCCCTCTACCGGAGGTGGTCTACATTAGATGGGTCTTGGTCTTTTCCCTCTACGTGGGGGTGGCCTACATTAGATGGGTCACCGTCTTTTCCCTCTACCGGAGGTGGCCTACATTAGATGGGTCTTGGTCTTTTCCCTCTACGTGGAGGTGGCCTACATTAGATGGGTCTTGGTCTTTTCCCTCTACGTGGAGGTGGCCTACATTAGATGGGTCTTGGTCTTTTCCCTCTACGCGGAGGTGGCCTACATTAGATGGGTCTTGGTCTTTTCCCTCTACCGGAGGTGGCCTACATTAGATGGGTTTTGGTCTTTTCCCTCTACGCGGAGGTGGCCGACATTAGATGGGTCTTGGTCTTTTCCCTCTACCGGAGGTGGTCTACATTAGATGGGTCTTGGTCTTTTCCCTCTACGTGGAGGTGGCCTACATTAGATGGGTCTAGGTCTTTTCCCTCTACCGGAGGTGGTCTACATTAGATGGGTCTTGGTCTCTTCCCTCTACCGGAGGTGGCCTACATTAGATGGGTCTTGGTCTTTTCCCTCTACCGGAGGTGGCCTACATTAGATGGGTCTTGGTCGTTTCCCTCTACCGGAGGTGGTCTACATTAGATGGGTCTTGGTCTTTTCCCTCTACCGGAGGTGGCCTACATTAGATGGGTCTTGGTCTTTTCCCTCTACGCGGAGAAGGCCTACATTAGATGGGTCTTGGTCTTTTCCGTCTACCGGAGGTGGCCTACATTTCAAAGAGAAATATCACTGGAACACAGATATGTAATATGGCACAGGCAGGGGAATTCAGACAGAGCAGAACAGCCATGTGTGCTTTCACATTCAGCACTTGTAGTTCTGGTATGCCAGGGAACCTGAGAGTTCGTTCTCTCTCTGTGTCTGTCTCTCTCTCGCTCCCTCCCTCAGTTCAATTTAAGGGCATTATTGGCATGGGAAAGTGCGCACATAGCCTGTGTTCTCTTGTGTTCTCAGGTTTGCCTACGGTGGCCTTCCTCAATAGCAAGGCTATGCTCACTGAGTCTGTACATAGTCAAAGATTTCCTTATGTTTGGGTCAATCACAGTGGTCAGGTATTCTGCCACTGTGTACTCTCTGTTTAGGGCCAAATAGCATTCTAGTTTGCTCTGTTTTTTAGTTGATTCTTTCCAATGTGACAAGTAATTATCTTTTTGTTTTCTCATGGTTGGGTCTAGCTTGCTTAGGGGACTCTTCTCCAGGTTCATCTCTGTGAGAAGGTTTGGGATGAGTCGGACCGCAGAGTGAAGGAAAAGCAGCCAACAAATGCTCAGCATATGAGGGAACTACTTTAAGACCGCTGGAAAAGCTTTCCAGGTGAAGCTGGTTATGAGAATGCCAAAAGTGTGCAAAACTTTCATCAAGGCAAATGGTGGCTATTCGAAGAATCTCAAAATTATTTTGATTTGTTTAACACTTTTTCGGTTACCCCCTAAAATATTAAATCTGATCCACCCCCTAAAATATTAAATCTGATCCACCCCCTAAAATATTAAATCTGATCCACCCCCTAAAATGTTAAATCTGACCTACCCCCTAAAATATATCAAATACAATTAAAAACAATTAAGCGAGAGAGTAGTGGTGTGAAAAACCAACAAGGTATCTGCTACTACAGACCTACAAGAGAACATCTCTCTCTCCACCTGCCCCACCATTCATCATAGTCTCGTTACTCGATGTGTATCACTGCTCTCCCCCTGCAGCACATTAAAAACGCCAAGGCGTGTGTTATGTGATCCGAATCACGCATTCTACACCAAACAATGAGTGCTGAACACAAACTAACAGCGTTACCTGGCTGGGATGCTTTAAGGAAAGGCTGGTGTCTGGACTGATGAATTCATCAAGGACCACAGTCAGGCAACCAGTCAGAACTGGACTGATGAAACCAGTCAGTACCGGACTGATGAATTCACCAGGACTACAGTCAGGGAACCAGTCAGTACTGGACTGATGAAACCAGTCAGTACCGGACTGATGAATTCACCAGGACTACAGTCAGGGAACCAGTCAGAATTGGACTGATGAAACCAGTCAGAAATGGACTGATGAAACCAGTCAGAACTGGACTGATGAAACCAATCAGAACCGGACTGATGACACCAGTCAGAACCGGACTGATGAGGGGCTGTGGTAGTCTGTAGAGATTACAGGTCCAGAAGGCGGGCTGGTAGAGAGAGCAAAGGTGAAAGGTCAAACTATGATCATTCAACCAACAAGCCTGTGCTACGCTCCATCATAGTGACCTGGTCTTAGGGGTTTTAGGCTGGGGCTACGCTCCATCATTGTGACCTGGTCTTAGGGGTTTTAGACTGGGGCTACGCTCCATCATTGTGACCTGGTCCTAGGGGTTTTAGACTGGGGCTACGCTCCATCATTGTGACCTGGTCTTAGGGGTTTTAGACTGGGGCTACGCTCCATCATTGTGACCTGGTCTTAGGGGTTTTAGACTGGGGCTACGCTCCATCATTGTGACCTGGTCCTAGGGGTTTTAGACTGGGGCTACGCTCCATCATTGGTCCTAGGGGTTTTAGACTGGGGCTATGCTCCATCATTGTGACCTGGTCCTAGGGGTTTTAGACTGGGGCTTCGCTCCATCATAGTGACCTGGTCCTAGGGGTTTTAGACTGGGGCTACGCTCCATCATAGTCACCTGGTCTTAGGGGTTTTAGACTGGGGCTACGCTCCATCATTGTGACCTGGTCTTAGGGGTTTTAGACTGGGGCTACGCTCCATCATTGTGACCTGGTCTTAGGGGTTTTAGACTGGGGCTACGCTCCATCATTGTGACCTGGTCCTAGGGGTTTTAGACTGGGGCTACGCTCCATCATAGTGACCTGGTCTTAGGGGTTTTAGACTGGGGCTACGCTCCATCATTGTGACCTGGTCCTAGGGGTTTTAGACTGGGGCTCCGCTCCATCATTGTGACCTGGTCCTAGGGGTTTTAGACTGGGGCTCCGCTCCATCATTGTGACCTGGTCTTAGGGGTTTTAGACTGGGTCTTCGCTCCATCATAGTGACCTGGTCCTAGGGGTTTTAGACTGGGGCTACGCTCCATCATTGTGACCTGGTCCTAGGGGTTTTAGGCTGGGGCTACGCTCCATCATTGTGACCTGGTCTTAGGGGTTTTAGACTGGGGCTACGCTCCATCATTGTGACCTGGTCCTAGGGGTTTTAGACTGGGGCTTCGCTCCATCATTGTGACCTGGTCTTAGGGGTTTTAGAGTGGGGCTTCGCTCCATCATAGTGACCTGGTCTTAGGGGTTTTAGACTGGGGCTACGCTCCATCATTGTGACCTGGTCTTAGGGGTTTTAGGCTGGGGCTACGCTCCATCATTGTGACCTGGTCCTAGGGGTTTTAGACTGGGGCTACGCTCCATCATTGGTCCTAGGGGTTTTAGACTGGGGCTACGCTCCATCATTGTGACCTGGTCTTAGGGGTTTTAGACTGGGGCTACGCTCCATCATAGTGACCTGGTCTTAGGGGTTTTAGACTGGGGCTTCGCTCCATCATTGTGACCTGGTCTTAGGGGTTTTAGACTGGGGCTACGCTCCATCATAGTGACCTGGTCTTAGGGGTTTTAGACTGGGGCTACGCTCCATCATTGTGACCTGGTCTTAGGGGTTTTAGACTGGGGCTACGCTCCATCATTGTGACTTGGTCTTAGGGGTTTTAGACTGGGGCTTCGCTCCATCATTGTGACCTGGTCCTAGGGGTTTTAGACTGGGGCTACGCTCCATCATTGTGACTTGGTCTTAGGGGTTTTAGACTGGGGCTACGCTCCATCATTGTGACCTGGTCTTAGGGGTTTTAGACTGGGGCTACGCTCCATCATTGTGACCTGGTCCTAGGGGTTTTAGGCTGGGTTTCTGTTTCAGCACTTTGTTGCTGTCAACGACAGGTGGTGAGTAGCAGCAGGGTCAAAAGAGAGATATGAAGACCAATCTGTTACCCCGTTAATACAACCCACTGTCAGACCTGATACAACCCACCGTCAGACCTGCTACAACCCACCTGACACAACCCACCGTCAGACCTGATACAACCCACCTGATACAACCCACTGTCAGATCTGATACAACCCACCGTCAGACCTGATACAACCCACCTGACACAACCCACTGTCAGATCTGATACAACCCACCGTCAGACCTGATACAACCCACCTGATACAACCCACCGTCAGACCTGCTACAACCCACCTGATACAACCCACCGTCAGACCTGATACAACCCACCGTCAGACCTGATACAACCCACCTGATACAACCCACCTGATACAACCCACCGTCAGACCTGCTTACAACCCACCTGATACAACCCACCGTCAGACCTGATACAACCCACCGTCAGACCTTATACAACCCACCGTCAGATCTGATACAACCCACCGTCAGACCCGATACAACCCACCGTCAGACCTGATACAACCCACCTGATACAACCCACCGTCAGACCTGATACAACCCACCTGATACAACCCACCGTCAGACCTGCTACAACCCACCTGATACAACCCACCGTCAGACCTGATACAACCCACCGTCAGACCTGATACAACCCACCATCAGACCTGATACAACCCACCGTCAGACCTGCTACAACCCACCGTCAGACCTGATACAACCCACCTGATACAACCCACTGTCAGATCTGATACAACCCACCGTCAGACCTGATACAACCCACCTGACACAACCCACCGTCAGACCTGCTACAACCCACCGTCAGACCTGATACAACCCACCTGATACAACCCACTGTCAGATCTGATACAACCCACCTGATACAACCCACTGTCAGATCTGATACAACCCACCTGATACAACCCACTGTCAGATCTGATACAACCCACCGTCAGACCTGATACAACCCACCTGATACAACCCACCGTCAGACCTGCTACAACCCACCTGATACAACCCACCGTCAGACCTGATACAACCCACCGTCAGACCTGATACAACCCACCTGATACAACCCACCGTCAGACCTGCTTACAACCCACCTGATACAACCCACCGTCAGACCTGATACAACCCACCGTCAGACCTTATACAACCCACCGTCAGATCTGATACAACCCACCGTCAGACCCGATACAACCCACCGTCAGACCTGATACAACCCACCTGATACAACCCACCGTCAGACCTGCTACAACCCACCTGATACAACCCACCGTCAGACCTGATACAACCCACCTGATACAACCCACCGTCAGACCTGCTACAACCCACCTGATACAACCCACCGTCAGACCTGCTACAACCCACCGTCAGACCTGATACAACCCACCTGATACAACCCACCGTCAGACCTGATACAACCCACCGTCAGACCTGCTACAACCCACCGTCAGACCTGATACAACCCACCGTCAGACCTGATACAACCCACCTGATACAACCCACCGTCAGACCTGATACAACCCACCGTCAGATCTGATACAACCCACCGTCAGACCTGATACAACCCACCTGATACAACCCACCTGATACAACCCACCGTCAGACCTGCTACAACCCACCTGACACAACCCACCGTCAGACCTGCTACAACCCACCGTCAGACCTGCTACAACCCACCTGATACAACCCACCGTCAGACCTGCTACAACCCACCTGACACAACCCACCGTCAGACCTGCTACAACCCACCGTCAGACCTGCTACAACCCACCTGCTACAACCCACCGTCAGACCTGCTACAACCCACCTGATACAACCCACCTGCTACAACCCACCGTCAGACCTGCTACAACCCACCTGACACAACCCACCGTCAGACCTGCTACAACCCACCGTCAGACCTGCTACAACCCACCGTCAGACCTGCTACAACCCACCTGACACAACCCACCGTCAGACCTGCTACAACCCACCGTCAGACCTGCTACAACCCACCTGATACAACCCACCGTCAGACCTGCTACAACCCACCTGACACAACCCACCGTCAGACCTGCTACAACCCACCGTCAGACCTGCTACAACCCACCTGCTACAACCCACCGTCAGACCTGCTACAACCCACCTGACACAACCCACCGTCAGACCTGCTACAACCCACCTGATACAACCCACCGTCAGACCTGCTACAACCCACCTGATACAACCCACCTGCTACAACACACCGTCAGACCTGCTACAACCCACCGTCAGACCTGCTACAACCCACCTGCTACAACCCACCGTCAGACCTGCTACAACCCACCTGATACAACCCACCGTCAGACCTGCTACAACCCACCTGACACAACCCACCGTCAGACCTGCTACAACCCACCTGCTACAACCCACCGTCAGACCTGCTACAACCCACCTGCTACAACCCACCTGATACAACCCACCTGATACAACCCACCTGCTACAACCCACCTGCTACAACCCACCTGATACAACCCACCTGATACAACCCACCTGATACAACCCACCGTCAGACGCGATACAACCCACCGTCAGACGCGATACAACCCACCTAATACACTGACTGACTAAGTGCCAGCTCCCATCCTCCTCAGCCCTGCAGCCCTGGTTGACGGGTTGACTGGCTGGCTGGCTAGCTGACTGGCTGGTTGACTGGCAGGCTGTCTGGCCGTCTGACTGGCTGGCTAGCTGGCTGGCTGGCTGGTTGACTGGCAGGCTGGCTAGCTGACTGGCTGGTTGACTGGCTGGCTGGCTAGCTGACTGGCTGGTTGACTGGCAGGCTGTCTGGCCGTCTGACTGGCTGGCTAGCTGGATGGCTGGCTGGTTGACTGGCAGGCTGGCTGACTCCCTGAATGCCTGGCTGTCTGGCTGCTGGAGGAGAGGAGATTGCCTGACCTTATTGTTTGCCTTCGTCTTCTCTCTGTTCTTCAGAAACGAAGGTGTTTTAATAAACTGAACGGGCCCATAGAGAGATGAAAGGGGGCAGTGAGGTGTGCTACAATGTGGCAGGAAAAGCAGCCGCTCATCAGGAAATAACAAAGGTGCTGCTTGAAGATAAGGCCGCTGCCAGAGATTAATCCAGCTGCTCTGATTGTTTTCTTTAATAACAGTCTTGCTACGGCAAGCGATAAGTTTGCTGAGTAATTTGGTTTTCTGGGGAGGGAAGGGGGTGCTCAAGAAATATTCAGGTGTTCTCCGGTAATTTATTTCCTTTCCTGCAAATAAAAGAAAAAGGAAAACAGAAAAAACGCTGAAAATCTGAAGTGTTTTGACTTGATGTTCCTCTTTCTGCCTTTACTTTCCCCTGGATTCATAAAGTAGCTTTGTTCCAGACAATAAGGACAGGAGAGGGAGGTGCTTGAGAAAGCAATTTTGTCCTCTCTGCTCACTGGCCCATTGTAGAGGACTCTAGAAACAGGCAGACAGACAGGTGTCAGGCAGACAGACAGACAGACAGACAGACAGACAGACAGGCAGCAGTCAGACAGACAAGCAGGTGTCAGGCAGACAGACAGACAGGTGTCAGGCAGACAGACAGACAGACAGGTGTCAGGCAGACAGACAGACAGGTGTCAGGCAGACAGACATGTGTCAGACAGACAGACAGACAGACAGACCGACAGACAGGTGTCAGGCAGACAGACATGTGTCAGACAGACAGACAGGCAGACAGACAGGTGTCAGGCAGACAGACAGACAGACAGACAGACAGACAGACAGACAGACAGACAGGCAGGCAGCAGTCAGTCAGACAGACAGCAGTCAGACAGACAAGCAGGTGTCAGGCAGACAGACATGCGTCAGGCAGACAGAAAGACAGACAGGCAGCAGACAGAAAGACAGACAGGCAGCAGTCAGTCAGACAGACAGGCAGCAGACAGACAACAGACAGGCAGTAGACAGACAGACCACTGTGTGACATTTTGATGAGCTTGCAAATGAATGTAAAGAACAATAGATTAAAATCTATTAGTTCACTAATGAAAAGAGGGCATGCAGTCAGACACTGTTAATTTGGTTAGGCATAAATGAAATATGTAAATTAGGTTTAGAATGGGTGAAATGTTGCTTGCGGTCTATCCCTGAAGCCTTTACAGTTTCTTCCAACAGCATCGTTCTGACTCTCCTCTTGGGGAGCTCACTAGTATAGTAGTCAGTTTCTCTAACTACTAAACATATGGGATAACGTGAAGGAGCCTTGGTCTACCATTCAGAACAGAAGGAAAGCCTTGGTCTACCATTCAGAACAGATGGAAAGCCTTGGTCTACCATTCAGAACCGAAGGAAAGCCTTGGTCTACCATTCAGAACCGAAGGAAAGCCTTGGTCTACCATTCAGAACAGAAGGAAAGCCTTGGTCTACCATTCAGAACAGATGGAAAGCCTTGGTCTACCATTCAGAACAGAAGGAAAGCCTTGGTCTACCATTCAGAACAGATGGAAAGCCTTGGTCTACCATTCAGAACAGAAGGAAAGCCTTGGTCTACCATTCAGACCAGAAGGAAAGCCTTGGTCTACCATTCAGAACAGATGGAAAGCCTTGGTCTACCATTCAGAACCGAAGGAAAGCCTTGGTCTACCATTCAGAACAGATGGAAAACCTTGGTCTACCATTCAGAACAGAAGGAAAGCCTTGGTCTACCATTCAGAACAGAAGGAAAGCCTTGGTCTACCATTCAGAACAGATGGAAAGCCTTGGTCTACCATTCAGAACCGAAGGAAAGCCTTGGTCTACCATTCAGAACAGATGGAAAGCCTTGGTCTACCATTCAGGACAGAAGGAAAGCCTTGGTCTACCATTCAGAACAGATGGAAATTATTCCTGTAAAACAATGACGTCGCAATAATGTTTATCTCCTCCATATCTAGTGGAGAGTCCTGGTTCTCTCCTCCATATCTAGTGGAGAGTCCTGGTTCTCTCCTCCATATCTAGTGGAGAGTCCTGGTTCTCTCCTCCATATCTAGTGGAGAGTCCTGGTTCTCTCCTCCATATCTAGTGGAGAGTCCTGGTTCTCTCCTCCATATCTAGTGGAGAGTCCTGGTTCTCTCCTCCATATCTAGTGGAGAGTCCTGGTTCTCTCCTCCATATCTAGTGGAGAGTCCTGGTTCTCTCCTCCATATCTAGTGGAGAGTCCTGGTTCTCTCCTCCATATCTAGTGGAGAGTCCTGGTTCTCTCCTCCATATCTAGTGGAGAGTCCTGGTTCTCTCCTCCATATCTAGTGGAGAGTCCTGGTTCTCTCCTCCATATCTAGTGGAGAGTCCTGGTTCTCTCCTCCATATCTAGTGGAGAGTCCTGGTTCTCTCCTCCATATCTAGTGGAGAGTCCTGGTTCTCTCCTCCATATCTAGTGGAGAGTCCTGGTTCTCTCCTCCATATCTAGTGGAGAGTCCTGGTTATCTCCTCCATATCTAGTGGAGAGTCCTGGTTATCTCCTCCATATCTAGTGGAGAGTCCTGGTTATCTCCTCCATATCTAGTGGAGAGTACTGGTTATCTCCTCCATATCTAGTGGAGAGTACTGTGCATATTTGGCAACGAAACAAATAGCCTACTGAACTGATACACAAACTCACTCACACTCCCAAAAGAGGAATCATGTAGGTGACAGAACAGTTCCCAGTATGAATCATGTAGGTGACAGAACAGTTCACAGTATGAATCATGTAGGTGACAGAACAGTTTCCAGTATAAATCATGTAGGTGACAGAACAGTTCACAGTATGAATCATGTAGGTGACAGAACAGTTCCCAGTATGAGGAATCATGTAGGTGACAGAACAGTTCACACTATGAATCATGTAGGTGACAGAACAGTTCACACTATGAATCATGTAGGTGACAGAACATTTCACAGTATGAGTCATGTAGGTGACAGAACAGTTCACAGTATGAGTCATGTAGGTGACAGAACAGTTCCCAGTATGAATCATGTAGGTGACAGAACAGTTCCCAGTATGAATCATGTAGGTGACAGAACAGTTCCCAGTATGAATCATGTAGGTGACAGAACAGTTCCCAGTATGAATCATGTAGGTGACAGAACCGTTCCCAGTATGAATCATGTAGGTTACAGAACAGTTCCCAGTATGAATCATGTAGGTGACAGAACAGTTCCCAGTATGAATCATGTAGGTGACAGAACAGTTCCCAGTATGAATCATGTAGGTGACAGAACAGTTCCCAGTATGAATCATGTAGGTGACAGAACAGTTCACAGTATGAGGAATCATGTAGGTGACAGAACAGTTCACAGTATGAGGAATCATGTAGGTGACAGAACAGTTCACAGTATGAGGAATCATGTAGGTGACAGAACAGGGGTTTAGATTGGGTAGAACATCCTGTGTCCTGTCTGTATTAATGGGGGTTTAGATTGGGTAGAACATGCTGTGGCCTGTCTGTATTAATGGGGTTTTAGATTGGGTAGAACATGCTGTGGCCTGTCTGTATTAATGGGGTTTTAGATTGGGTAGAACATCCTGTGTCCTGTCTGTATTAATGGGGTTTTAGATTGGGTAGAACATCCTGTGTCCTGTCTGTATTAATGGGGTTTGAGATTGGGTAGAACATCCTGTGGCCTGTCTGTATTAATGGGGTTTTAGATTGGGTAGAACATCCTGTGTCCTGTCTGTATTAATGGGGTTTGAGATTGGGTAGAACATCCTGTGTCCTGTCTGTATTAATGGGGTTTCAGACTGGGTAGAACATCCTGTGTCCTGTCTGTATTAATGGGGTTTTAGATTGGGTAGAACATGCTGTGGCCTGTCTGTATTAATGGGGTTTCAGACTGGGTAGAACATCCTGTGTCCTGTCTGTATTAATGGGGTTTTAGATTGGGTAGAACATCCTGTGTCCTGTCTGTATTAATGGGGTTTTAGATTGGGTAGAACATCCTGTGTCCTGTCTGTATTAATGGGGTTTCAGACTGGGTAGAACATCCTGTGTCCTGTCTGTATTAATGGGGTTTTAGATTGGGTAGAACATGCTGTGGCCTGTCTGTATTAATGGGGTTTCAGACTGGGTAGAACATCCTGTGTCCTGTCTGTATTAATGGGGTTTTAGATTGGGTAGAACATCCTGTGTCCTGTCTGTATTAATGGGGTTTTAGATTGGGTAGAACATGCTGTGGCTGTGGCCTGTCTGTATTAATGGGGTTTCAGACTGGGTAGAACATCCTGTGTCCTGTCTGTATTAATGGGGTTTCAGACTGGGCATCTGTATACCACAACAGGAGCAGGATGTAACACGAGACGGTCGATGAGCTGCTCGGCTCACAGCAGACAGTGTAGGGACCAATCAGAACAATCCTCCTTCACAGCTCTGCAAAAAACACTAATTGGTTTGAAGTAAATCGATATGGGCTGGCAGCTACCCACAGTCCATCAGGCTCATTCTGCCGTTAGCTCATTGATTGGTCCGTACTAATTGAAGGTAAGGTTATTACAGGGTCCAGTCAGTCTCCACGATATCAATCAGAGGGAATGTTTATGCGGAGCGATCCACGGTCTCTTCAGAGATCAACTTTCATTCATGACAAATCAGATGTAATCAGCTGGATGACAGAACATCTACCTGGATGTCCATAAGAACCCAGAGAGCACAACAGGATGTATCTGTTGATGCTTTAATGTGATCATTAACTAAGAGAAAAACAAATGGTTCATTATGATTTTGGTAATAATAGCATATAACATTTATTTCAGTGATTATTAATCCATATTCTACATTAACGGGAAAATATCAGTCTATGTATTTTCCACTAGTCTTGATTCATTCATTGGTCCTTGACAGCCAAGTTAAACACCTGGCATTGAGCCACGGAACTGTCTTAGTTCCAACTTGTGACCACAGATAAAGGAGAGGAACCAGTTACCATCTGAGAGGAACCAGTTACCATCTGACGGAGAGGAACCAGTTACCATCTAACTGAGAGGAACCAGTTAGCATCTGAGAGGAACTAGTTACCATCTGACTGAGAGGAACCAGTTACCATCTGACGGAGAGGAACCAGTTACCATCTGAGAGGAACCAGTTACCATCTGAGAGGAACCAGTTACCATCTGAGAGGAACCAGTTACCATCTGACTGAGAGGAACCAGTTACCATCTGAGAGGAACCAGTTACCATCTGACTGAGGGGAACCAGTTACCATCTAACTGAGAGGAACCAGTTACCATCTGAGAGGAACCAGTTACCATCTGACTGAGAGGAACCAGTTACCATCTGAGAGGAACCAGTTACCATCTGACTGAGGGGAACCAGTTACCATCTAACTGAGAGGAACCAGTTACCATCTGAGAGGAACCAGTTACCATCTGAGAGGAACCAGTTACCATCTGAGAGGAACCAGTTACCATCTGACTGAGAGGAACCAGTTACCATCTGAGAGGAACCAGTTACCATCTGACTGAGGGGAACCAGTTACCATCTAACTGAGAGGAACCAGTTACCATCTGAGAGGAACCAGTTACCATCTGACTGAGAGGAACCAGTTACCATCTGAGAGGAACCAGTTACCATCTGACTGAGAGGAACCAGTTACCATCTAACTGAGAGGAACCAGTTACCATCTAACTGAGAGGAACCAGTTACCATCTAACTGAGAGGAACCAGTTACCATCTAACTGAGAGGAACCAGTTACCATCTGAGAGGAACCAGTTACCATCTAACTGAGAGGAACCAGTTACCATCTAACTGAGGGGAACCAGTTACCATCTAACTGAGAGGAACCAGTTACCATCTAACTGAGGGGAACCAGTTACCATCTAACTGAGAGGAACCAGTTACCATCTGAGAGGAACCAGTTACCATCTGAGAGGAACCAGTTACCATCTAACTGAGAGGAACCAGTTACCATCTATCTGAGAGGAACCAGTTACCATCTATCTGAGAGGAACCAGTTACCATCTAACTGAGAGGAACCAGGTACCATCTAACTGAGAGGAACCAGTTACCATCTGAGAGGAACCAGTTACCATCTAACTGAGAGGAACCAGTTACCATCTAACTGAGGGGAACCAGTTACCATCTAACTGAGAGGAACCAGTTACCATCTGAGAGGAACCAGTTACCATCTGAGAGGAACCAGTTACCATCTAACTGAGAGGAACCAGTTACCATCTATCTGAGAGGAACCAGTTACCATCTAACTGAGAGGAACCAGTTACCATCTAACTGAGAGGAACCAGGTACCATCTGAGAGGAACCAGTTACCATCTGAGAGGAACCAGTTACCATCTAACTGAGAGGAACCAGTTACCATCTATCTGAGAGGAACCAGTTACCATCTATCTGAGAGGAACCAGTTACCATCTGACTGAGAGGAACCAGTTACCATCTGACTGAGAGGAACCAGTTACCATCTAACTGAGAGGAACCAGTTACCATCTGAGAGGAACCAGTTACCATCTAACTGAGAGGAACCAGGTACCATCTAACTGAGAGGAACCAGTTACCATCTGAGAGGAACCAGTTACCATCTAACTGAGAGGAACCAGTTACCATCTATCTGAGAGGAACCAGTTACCATCTGACTGAGAGGAACCAGTTACCATCTGACTGAGGGGTACCAGCTACTGGGAAGGACAGTACCAGCTACTGGGAAGGACAACACCGGCTACTGGGAAGGACAACACCGGCTACTGGGAAGGACAACACCGGCTACTGGGAAGGACAACACCGGCTACTGGGAAGGACAGTACCGGCTACTGGGAAGGACAGTACCAGCTACTGGGAAGGACAACACCGGCTACTGGGAGGGACAACACCAGCTACTGGGAAGGACAGTACCGGCTACTGGGAAGGACAGTACCGGCTACTGGGAAGGACAGTACCAGCTACTGGGAAGGACAGTACCAGCTACTGGGAAGGACAACACCGGCTACTGGGAAGGACAGTACCAGCTACTGGGAAGGACAGTACCAGCTACTGGGAAGGACAGTACCAGCTACCGGGTAGGACAACAACAGCTACCGGGAAGGACAACACCAGCTACTGGGAAGGACAGTACCAGCTACCGGGAAGGACAGTACCAGCTACCGGGTAGGACAACAACAGCTACTGGGAAAGACAGTACCAGCTACTGGGAAGGACAACACCAGCTACTGGGAAGGACAGTACCAGCTACTGGGAAGGACAGTACCAGCTACTGGGAAGGACAGTACCAGCTACTGGGAAGGACAACACCAGCTACTGGGAAGGACAACACCAGCTACTGGGAAGGACAGTACCAGCTACTGGGAAGGACAACACCAGCTACTGGGAAGTACAGTACCAGCTACTGGGAAGTACAGCACCAGCTACTGGGAAGTACAGCACCAGCTACTGGGAAGTACAGCACCAGCTACTGGGAAGGACAGTACCAGCTACTGGGAAGGACAGTACCAGCTACTGGGAAGGACAGTACCAGCTACTGGGAAGGACAGTACCAGCTACTGGGAAGTACAGCACCAGCTACTGGGAAGGACAGTACCAGCTACTGGGAAGGACAGTACCAGCTCCTGGGAAGTACAGTACCAGCTACTGGGAAGGACAACACCAGCTACTGGGAAGTACAGTACCAGCTCCTGGGAAGTCTGGGAGATCTCTCACTTATTATCTGTGGTTTGAATCCTAAAGTGCTTTTTGCAAATACCATCAACTTAGTTGTAAAGTGTTTAACTGGTGTTTTATGAATCATTTTTTTTGTCAGTTCAGTAGATGTGGATGTGAGGAGGATGAGAGGGTCGGTATTCTCTAGACAGTGATTACACTGAACAACATCACTCCTGGAGGAATGGATGGAGCCTTGAGTTCAGTCAGTTCAATCTTCACCGTCTCTGTTGGTCTTCCCTCGTCATCTAGTGGTGGAACAATGTTATTACACATCTACTGTTTATTACCTTCATGGTGGGCTTAAACTCTAGTAAATAAACCTGTTTGACTAGATAACAGGAACAAGTTCTGATCAATCAAATTGAGTTAAATTACAAATCAAACTCACTCAATTTAAAAAAGTAAATCATTTATTTCAAAAAAATATATATGTAGCTATAAATACAAAGTATGTAATAAGACAGTAGAAAGACAAAACATTGTAGTGACAGGAGGGAATCAATAGTTACATATCAGGATATTACATGTTTGGGAATAACAATAAGATCACAGTATCGAATCGCAATACATGGTATCAGCCCTTCAGTATGGTGTTATTATGGGATGGGGAGGTCCCTGGTAATTCAATAGATATGGTATCAGCCCTTCAGTATGGTGTTATTATGGGATGGGGAGGTCCCTGGTAATTCAATACATGGTAACAGCCCTTCAGTATGGTGTTATTATGGGATGGGGAGGTCCCTGGTAATTCAATAGATATGGTATCAGCCCTTCAGTATGGTGTTATTATGGGATGTGGAGGTCCCTGGTAATTCAATACATGGTATCAGCCCTTCAGTATGGTGTTATTATGGGATGGGGAGGTCCCTGGTAATTCAATACATGGTATCAGCCCTTCAGTATGGTGTTATTATGGGATGGGGAGGTCCCTGGTAATTCAATACATATGGTATCAGCCCTTCAGTATGGTGTTATTATGGGATGGGGAGGTCCCTGGTAATTCAATACATGGTATCAGCCCTTCAGTATGGTGTTATTATGGGATGGGGAGGTCCCTGGTAATTCAATACATATGGTATCAGCCCTTCAGTATGGTGTTATTATGGGATGGGGAGGTCCCTGGTAATTCAATACATGGTATCAGCCCTTCAGTATGGTGTTATTATGGGATGGGGAGGTCCCTGGTAATTCAATACATATGGTAACAGCCCTTCAGTATGGTGTTATTATGGGATGGGGAGGTCCCTGGTAATTCAATAGATATGGTATCAGCCCTTCAGTATGGTGTTATTATGGGATGGGGAGGTCCCTGGTAATTGGTACTGTGACTTAAACTTGATGTTCCTCCAACAGTGGGGGCATGTCAAAGGTCAGGGGTCAGAGTACAGAACGATACTTGCAGGCGAACATCACCCAGACGGCACAGGCAGACTCGGGGTACGCAAACACCCGGACACGCACCGCCAGCCTCACGTGGTCCCCACGGCAACACACTATCTCATCACAGAACGGAGACCTGCCCAAACAACAAGTCACACATCACTTCAGTATCCACGACAACACACACTTCTCCTGTCCTTCTTTTACCTGATCAACTTATAAAATTGTGAGGTGTCTAAACGCTGGAAATATTCAGTGTTGCTATAGTTACCGGAGGCAAGTAGCGAAGGCTCGACGTGTGTAGCGGTGCGTTGCTATAGTTACCTGGGGCAAGTAGTGAAGGCTCGACATGTGTTGTGGTTCGTTGCTATAGTTACCGGAGGTAAGTAGCGAAGGCTCGGCGTGTGTTGCAGTGCGTTGCTATAGTTACCGGAGGCAAGTAGCGAAGGCTCGACATGTGTTGAGGAGCGTTGCTATAGTTACCGGAGACAAGTAGCGAATGATCACGTGTGTTTCAGTGCGTTGCTATAGGTACCGGAGGCAAGTAGCAAAGGCTCGACGTGTGTTGCAGTGCGTTGCTATTGTTACCGGAGGCAAGTAGCAAAGGCTCGGCGTGTGTTGCAGTGCGTTGCTATAGTTACCAGAGGAAAGTAGCGAAGGCTCGGCGTGTGTTCAGTGCGTTGCTATAGGTACCGGAGGCAAGTAGCGAAGGCTCGGCGTGTGTTGCAGTGCGTTGCTATAGTTACCGGAGGCAAGTAGCGAAGGCTCGGCGTGTGTTGCAGTGCGTTGCTATAGTTACCTGAGGCAGGTAGCGAAGGCTCGCCGTGCGTTGTGGTGCAGGAAGTGGATAGGGAAACCTTTGAAGGTGTGTCCGTCCGGCACCGCCCTCCGCACAGCATCCTGGAACTCCTCGTTACCGCAGGAAGTCCCCGTGCAGCGCTCCAGCTCGTACGCCGCCAGGGCGGAGGACAGGACGTAGGACAGGTGGTCATCCCACACTGTGGCCAGGCCAAGGTCCTGGAGGGAGACACAGAGCTCTACTATAATACAGACACAGAGCTCTACTATAATACAGACACAGAGCTCTACTATAATACAGACACAGAGCTCTACTATAATACAGACACAGAGCTCTACTATAATACAGACACAGAGCTCTACTATAATACAGACACAGAGCTCTACTATAATACAGACACAGAGCTCTACTACAATACAGACACGGAGCTCTACTACAATACAGACACGGAGCTCTACTACAATACAGACACAGAGCTCTACTATAATACAGACACAGAGCTCTACTATAATACAGACACAGAGCTCTACTATAATACAGACACAGAGCTCTACTTTAATACAGACCCTGGAGGGAGACACAGAGATCTACTATAATACAAGCCCAGACCCTGGAGGGAGACACAGAGATCTACTATAATACAGGCCCAGGTCCTGGAAGGAGACACAGAGATCTACTATAATACAAGCCCAGACCCTGGAGGGAGACACAGAGATCTACTATAATACAGGCCCAGGTCCTGGAAGGAGACACAGAGATCTACTATAATACAGGCCCAGGTCCTGGAAGGAGACACAGAGATCTAGTATAATACAGGCCCAGGTCCTGGAAGGAGACACAGAGATCTACTATAATACAGGCCCAGGCCCTGGAAGGAGACACAGAGATCTACTATAATACAGGCCCAGGTCCTGGAAGGAGACACAGAGATCTACTATAATACAAGCCCAGGTCCTGGAAGGAGACACAGAGATCTACTATAATACAGGCCCAGGTCCTGGAAGGAGACACAGAGATCTACTATAATACAGGCCCAGGTCCTGGAAGGAGACACAGAGATCTACTATAATACAGGCCCAGGTCCTGGAAGGAGACACAGAGATCTACTATAATACAGGCCCAGGTCCTGGAAGGAGACACAGAGATCTACTATAATACAGGCCCAGGTCCTGGAAGGAGACACAGAGATCTACTATAATACAGGCCCAGGTCCTGGAAGGAGACACAGAGATCTACTATAATACAAGCCCAGACCCTGGAGGGAGACACAGAGATCTCCTATAATACAGGCCCAGGTCCTGGAAGGAGACACAGAGAGCTACTATAATACAGGCCCAGGTCCTGGAAGGAGACACAGAGATCTACTATAATACAGGCCCAGGTCCTGGAAGGAGACACAGAGATCTACTATAATACAGGCCCAGGTCTTGGAAGGAGACACAGAGATCTACTATAATACAGGCCCAGGTCCTGGAAGGAGACACAGAGATCTACTATAATACAAGCCCAGGTCCTGGAAGGAGACACAGAGATCTACTAAAACATTGTCTCCGCTCTCAGGACGTGGTCGGTAAAAGGTTTTCTCGCAAGGGGGGGGAGGCAAAATGTCCTTTAGGGCCCCCAAAAAGGCTAGAGCCGGCCATGTTACTATCCTGTACTGTAGACACAACATGACTAGACACACAGAGACCATGTTACTATCCTGTACTGTAGACACAACATGACTAGACACACAGAGACCATGTTACTATCCTGTACTGTAGATATACATGACTAGACACACAGAGACCATGTTAACATCCTGTAGAGACACAACATGACTAGACACACAGAGACCATGTTAACATCCTATACTGTAGAGACAACATGACTAGACACACAGAGACCATGTTAACATCCTGTACTGTAGAGACACAACATGACTAGACACACAGAGACCATGTTAATATCCTATACTGTAGATATACATGACTAGACACACAGAGACCATGTTAACATCCTGTACTGTAGAGACACAACATGACTAGACACACAGAGACCATGTTAACATCCTATACTGTAGATATACATGACTAGACACACAGAGACCATGTTAATATCCTGTACTGTAGAGACACAACATGACTAGACACACAGAGACCATGTTAACATCCTATACTGTAGATATACATGACTAGACACACAGAGACCATGTTAACATCCTGTACTGTAGAGACACAACATGACTAGACACACAGAGACCATGTTAACATCCTATACTGTAGATATACATGACTAGACACACAGAGACCATGTTAATATCCTGTACTGTAGAGACACAACATGACTAGACACACAGAGACCATGTTAACATCCTGTACTGTAGATATACATGACTAGACACACAGAGACCATGTTAACATCCTATACTGTAGACACAACATGACTAGACACACAGAGACCATGTTAACATCCTGTAGTGTAGATATACATGACTAGACACACAGAGACCATGTTAATATCCTGTACTGTAGAGACACAACATGACTAGACACACAGAGACCATGTTAACATCCTATACTGTAGAGACACAACATGACTAGACACACAGAGACCATGTTAACATCCTGTAGTGTAGATATACATGACTAGACACACAGAGACCATGTTAATATCCTGTACTGTAGATATACATGACTAGACACACAGAGACCATGTTAACATCCTGTACTGTAGAGACACAACATGACTAGACACACAGAGACCATGTTAACATCCTGTACTGTAGATATACATGACTAGACACACAGAGACCATGTTAACATCCTATACTGTAGATATACATGACTAGACACACAGAGACCATGTTAACATCCTATACTGTAGATATACAACATGACTAGACACACAGAGACCATGTTAACATCCTGTACTGTAGAGACACAACATGACTAGACACACAGAGACCATGTTAACATCCTGTACTGTAGATATACATGACTAGACACACAGAGACCATGTTAACATCCTATACTGTAGACACAACATGACTAGACACACAGAGACCATGTTAACATCCTATACTGTAGATATACAACATGACTAGACACACAGAGACCATGTTAATATCCTGTACTGTAGATATACATGACTAGACACACAGAGACCATGTTAACATCCTATACTGTAGAGACACAACATGACTAGACACACAGAGACCATGTTAATATCCTGTACTGTAGATATACATGACTAGACACACAGAGACCATGTTAACATCCTGTACTGTAGAGACACAACATGACTAGACACACAGAGACCATGTTAACATCCTATACTGTAGATATACAACATGACTAGACACACAGAGACCATGTTAATATCCTGTACTGTAGAGACACAACATGACTAGACACACAGAGACCATGTTAACATCCTATACTGTAGATATACATGACTAGACACACAGAGACCATGTTAACATCCTGTACTGTAGATATACATGACTAGACACACAGAGACCATGTTAACATCCTGTACTGTAGAGACACAACATGACTAGACACACAGAGACCATGTTAACATCCTATACTGTAGATATACATGACTAGACACACAGAGACCATGTTAACATCCTGTAGTGTAGAGACACAACATGACTAGACACACAGAGACCATGTTAATATCCTGTACTGTAGAGACACAACATGACTAGACACACAGAGACCATGTTAACATCCTGTACTGTAGATATACATGACTAGACACACAGAGACCATGTTAACATCCTGTACTGTAGAGACACAACATGACTAGACACACAGAGACCATGTTAACATCCTGTACTGTAGAGACACAACATGACTAGACACACAGAGACCATGTTAACATCCTATACTGTAGAGACACAACATGACTAGACACACAGAGACCATGTTAACATCCTATACTGTAGATATACATGACTAGACACACAGAGACCATGTTAACATCCTGTACTGTAGATATACATGACTAGACACACAGAGACCATGTTAACATCCTATACTGTAGATATACATGACTAGACACACAGAGACCATGTTAACATCCTATACTGTAGATATACATGACTAGACACACAGAGACCATGTTAACATCCTATACTGTAGATATACATGACTAGACACACAGAGACCATGTTAATATCCTGTACTGTAGATATACATGACTAGACACACAGAGACCATGTTAACATCCTGTACTGTAGAGACAACATGACTAGACACACAGAGACCATGTTAACATCCTATACTGTAGATATACATGACTAGACACACAGAGACCATGTTAACATCCTGTACTGTAGATATACATGACTAGACACACAGAGACCATGTTAACATCCTATACTGTAGATATACATGACTAGACACACAGAGACCATGTTAATATCCTGTACTGTAGAGACACAACATGACTAGACACACAGAGACCATGTTAATATCCTGTACTGTAGAGACACAACATGACTAGACACACAGAGACCATGTTAACATCCTGTACTGTAGATATACATGACTAGACACACAGAGACCATGTTAACATCCTATACTGTAGAGACACAACATGACTAGACACACAGAGACCATGTTAACATCCTATACTGTAGATATACATGACTAGACACACAGAGACCATGTTAACATCCTGTACTGTAGATATACATGACTAGACACACAGAGACCATGTTAACATCCTATACTGTAGAGACACAACATGACTAGACACACAGAGACCATGTTAACATCCTATACTGTAGAGACACAACATGACTAGACACACAGAGACCATGTTAACATCCTATACTGTAGATATACATGACTAGACACACAGAGACCATGTTAACATCCTGTACTGTAGATATACATGACTAGACACACAGAGACCATGTTAACATCCTATACTGTAGATATACATGACTAGACACACAGAGACCATGTTAACATCCTGTACTGTAGATATACATGACTAGACACACAGAGACCATGTTAACATCCTGTACTGTAGAGACACAACATGACTAGACACACAGAGACCATGTTAACATCCTATACTGTAGATATACATGACTAGACACACAGAGACCATGTTAACATCCTGTAGTGTAGAGACACAACATGACTAGACACACAGAGACCATGTTAACATCCTGTACTGTAGATATACATGACTAGACACACAGAGACCATGTTAACATCCTATACTGTAGAGACACAACATGACTAGACACACAGAGACCATGTTAACATCCTATACTGTAGATATACATGACTAGACACACAGAGACCATGTTAACATCCTGTACTGTAGAGACACAACATGACTAGACACACAGAGACCATGTTAACATCCTATACTGTAGATATACATGACTAGACACACAGAGACCATGTTAACATCCAGTACTGTAGATATACATGACTAGACACACAGAGACCATGTTAACATCCTATACTGTAGATATACATGACTAGACACACAGAGACCATGTTAACATCCTGTACTGTAGATATACATGACTAGACACACAGAGACCATGTTAACATCCTGTACTGTAGATATACATGACTAGACACACAGAGACCATGTTAACATCCTATACTGTAGACACAACATGACTAGACACACAGAGACCATGTTAACATCCTGTAGTGTAGATATACATGACTAGACACACAGAGACCATGTTAACATCCTGTACTGTAGAGACACAACATGACTAGACACACAGAGACCATGTTAACATCCTGTACTGTAGAGACACAACATGACTAGACACACAGAGACCATGTTAACATCCTGTACTGTAGATATACATGACTAGACACACAGAGACCATGTTACTATCCTATACTGTAGATATACATGACTAGACACACAGAGACCATGTTAACATCCTGTACTGTAGATATACAACATGACTAGACACACAGAGACCATGTTAACATCCTGTACTGTAGATATACATGACTAGACACACAGAGACCATGTTAACATCCTGTACTGTAGAGACACAACATGACTAGACACACAGAGACCATGTTAACATCCTGTACTGTAGAGACACAACATGACTAGACACACAGAGACCATGTTAATATCCTGTACTGTAGAGACACAACATGACTAGACACACAGAGACCATGTTAACATCCTATACTGTAGAGACACAACATGACTAGACACACAGAGACCATGTTACTATCCTGTACTGTAGAGACACAACATGACTAGACACACAGAGACCATGTTAATATCCTGTACTGTAGATATACATGACTAGACACACAGAGACCATGTTAACATCCTATACTGTAGAGACACAACATGACTAGACACACAGAGACCATGTTAACATCCTATACTGTAGAGACACAACATGACTAGACACACAGAGACCATGTTAATATCCTGTACTGTAGATATACATGACTAGACACACAGAGACCATGTTACTATCCTATACTGTAGATATACATGACTAGACACACAGAGACCATGTTCACATCCTGTACTGTAGATATACATGACTAGACACACAGAGACCATGTTAACATCCTGTACTGTAGAGACACAACATGACTAGACACACAGAGACCATGTTAACATCCTATACTGTAGAGACACAACATGACTAGACACACAGAGACCATGTTACTATCCTGTACTGTAGAGACACAACATGACTAGACACACAGAGACCATGTTAATATCCTGTACTGTAGATATACATGACTAGACACACAGAGACCATGTTAACATCCTATACTGTAGAGACACAACATGACTAGACACACAGAGACCATGTTAATATCCTGTACTGTAGATATACATGACTAGACACACAGAGACCATGTTAACATCCTATACTGTAGATATACATGACTAGACACACAGAGACCATGTTACTATCCTATACTGTAGATATACATGACTAGACACACAGAGACCATGTTCACATCCTGTACTGTAGATATACATGACTAGACACACAGAGACCATGTTAACATCCTATACTGTAGAGACACAACATGACTAGACACACAGAGACCATGTTAACATCCTATACTGTAGATATACATGACTAGACACACAGAGACCATGTTAACATCCTGTACTGTAGAGACACAACATGACTAGACACACAGAGACCATGTTAACATCCTATACTGTAGAGACACAACATGACTAGACACACAGAGACCATGTTAACATCCTATACTGTAGATATACATGACTAGACACACAGAGACCATGTTAATATCCTGTACTGTAGAGACACAACATGACTAGACACACAGAGACCATGTTAACATCCTGTACTGTAGATATACATGACTAGACACACAGAGACCATGTTAACATCCTATACTGTAGACACAACATGACTAGACACACAGAGACCATGTTAACATCCTGTAGTGTAGATATACATGACTAGACACACAGAGACCATGTTAATATCCTGTACTGTAGAGACACAACATGACTAGACACACAGAGACCATGTTAACATCCTATACTGTAGAGACACAACATGACTAGACACACAGAGACCATGTTAACATCCTGTAGTGTAGATATACATGACTAGACACACAGAGACCATGTTAATATCCTGTACTGTAGATATACATGACTAGACACACAGAGACCATGTTAACATCCTGTACTGTAGAGACACAACATGACTAGACACACAGAGACCATGTTAACATCCTGTACTGTAGATATACATGACTAGACACACAGAGACCATGTTAACATCCTATACTGTAGATATACATGACTAGACACACAGAGACCATGTTAACATCCTATACTGTAGATATACAACATGACTAGACACACAGAGACCATGTTAACATCCTGTACTGTAGAGACACAACATGACTAGACACACAGAGACCATGTTAACATCCTGTACTGTAGATATACATGACTAGACACACAGAGACCATGTTAACATCCTATACTGTAGACACAACATGACTAGACACACAGAGACCATGTTAACATCCTATACTGTAGATATACAACATGACTAGACACACAGAGACCATGTTAATATCCTGTACTGTAGATATACATGACTAGACACACAGAGACCATGTTAACATCCTATACTGTAGAGACACAACATGACTAGACACACAGAGACCATGTTAATATCCTGTACTGTAGATATACATGACTAGACACACAGAGACCATGTTAACATCCTGTACTGTAGAGACACAACATGACTAGACACACAGAGACCATGTTAACATCCTATACTGTAGATATACAACATGACTAGACACACAGAGACCATGTTAATATCCTGTACTGTAGAGACACAACATGACTAGACACACAGAGACCATGTTAACATCCTATACTGTAGATATACATGACTAGACACACAGAGACCATGTTAACATCCTGTACTGTAGATATACATGACTAGACACACAGAGACCATGTTAACATCCTGTACTGTAGAGACACAACATGACTAGACACACAGAGACCATGTTAACATCCTATACTGTAGATATACATGACTAGACACACAGAGACCATGTTAACATCCTGTAGTGTAGAGACACAACATGACTAGACACACAGAGACCATGTTAATATCCTGTACTGTAGAGACACAACATGACTAGACACACAGAGACCATGTTAACATCCTGTACTGTAGATATACATGACTAGACACACAGAGACCATGTTAACATCCTGTACTGTAGAGACACAACATGACTAGACACACAGAGACCATGTTAACATCCTGTACTGTAGAGACACAACATGACTAGACACACAGAGACCATGTTAACATCCTATACTGTAGAGACACAACATGACTAGACACACAGAGACCATGTTAACATCCTATACTGTAGATATACATGACTAGACACACAGAGACCATGTTAACATCCTGTACTGTAGATATACATGACTAGACACACAGAGACCATGTTAACATCCTATACTGTAGATATACATGACTAGACACACAGAGACCATGTTAATATCCTGTACTGTAGAGACACAACATGACTAGACACACAGAGACCATGTTAATATCCTGTACTGTAGAGACACAACATGACTAGACACACAGAGACCATGTTAACATCCTGTACTGTAGATATACATGACTAGACACACAGAGACCATGTTAACATCCTATACTGTAGAGACACAACATGACTAGACACACAGAGACCATGTTAACATCCTATACTGTAGATATACATGACTAGACACACAGAGACCATGTTAACATCCTGTACTGTAGATATACATGACTAGACACACAGAGACCATGTTAACATCCTATACTGTAGAGACACAACATGACTAGACACACAGAGACCATGTTAACATCCTATACTGTAGAGACACAACATGACTAGACACACAGAGACCATGTTAACATCCTATACTGTAGATATACATGACTAGACACACAGAGACCATGTTAACATCCTATACTGTAGATATACATGACTAGACACACAGAGACCATGTTAACATCCTGTACTGTAGATATACATGACTAGACACACAGAGACCATGTTAACATCCTATACTGTAGATATACATGACTAGACACACAGAGACCATGTTAATATCCTGTACTGTAGAGACACAACATGACTAGACACACAGAGACCATGTTAATATCCTGTACTGTAGAGACACAACATGACTAGACACACAGAGACCATGTTAACATCCTGTACTGTAGATATACATGACTAGACACACAGAGACCATGTTAACATCCTATACTGTAGAGACACAACATGACTAGACACACAGAGACCATGTTAACATCCTATACTGTAGATATACATGACTAGACACACAGAGACCATGTTAACATCCTATACTGTAGATATACATGACTAGACACACAGAGACCATGTTAACATCCTGTACTGTAGATATACATGACTAGACACACAGAGACCATGTTAACATCCTATACTGTAGATATACATGACTAGACACACAGAGACCATGTTAATATCCTGTACTGTAGAGACACAACATGACTAGACACACAGAGACCATGTTAATATCCTGTACTGTAGAGACACAACATGACTAGACACACAGAGACCATGTTAACATCCTGTACTGTAGATATACATGACTAGACACACAGAGACCATGTTAACATCCTATACTGTAGAGACACAACATGACTAGACACACAGAGACCATGTTAACATCCTATACTGTAGATATACATGACTAGACACACAGAGACCATGTTAACATCCTGTACTGTAGATATACATGACTAGACACACAGAGACCATGTTAACATCCTATACTGTAGAGACACAACATGACTAGACACACAGAGACCATGTTAACATCCTATACTGTAGAGACACAACATGACTAGACACACAGAGACCATGTTAACATCCTATACTGTAGATATACATGACTAGACACACAGAGACCATGTTAACATCCTGTACTGTAGATATACATGACTAGACACACAGAGACCATGTTAACATCCTATACTGTAGATATACATGACTAGACACACAGAGACCATGTTAACATCCTGTACTGTAGATATACATGACTAGACACACAGAGACCATGTTAACATCCTGTACTGTAGAGACACAACATGACTAGACACACAGAGACCATGTTAACATCCTATACTGTAGATATACATGACTAGACACACAGAGACCATGTTAACATCCTGTAGTGTAGAGACACAACATGACTAGACACACAGAGACCATGTTAACATCCTGTACTGTAGATATACATGACTAGACACACAGAGACCATGTTAACATCCTATACTGTAGAGACACAACATGACTAGACACACAGAGACCATGTTAACATCCTATACTGTAGATATACATGACTAGACACACAGAGACCATGTTAACATCCTGTACTGTAGAGACACAACATGACTAGACACACAGAGACCATGTTAACATCCTATACTGTAGATATACATGACTAGACACACAGAGACCATGTTAACATCCAGTACTGTAGATATACATGACTAGACACACAGAGACCATGTTAACATCCTATACTGTAGATATACATGACTAGACACACAGAGACCATGTTAACATCCTGTACTGTAGATATACATGACTAGACACACAGAGACCATGTTAACATCCTGTACTGTAGATATACATGACTAGACACACAGAGACCATGTTAACATCCTATACTGTAGACACAACATGACTAGACACACAGAGACCATGTTAACATCCTGTAGTGTAGATATACATGACTAGACACACAGAGACCATGTTAACATCCTGTACTGTAGAGACACAACATGACTAGACACACAGAGACCATGTTAACATCCTGTACTGTAGAGACACAACATGACTAGACACACAGAGACCATGTTAACATCCTGTACTGTAGATATACATGACTAGACACACAGAGACCATGTTACTATCCTATACTGTAGATATACATGACTAGACACACAGAGACCATGTTAACATCCTGTACTGTAGATATACAACATGACTAGACACACAGAGACCATGTTAACATCCTGTACTGTAGATATACATGACTAGACACACAGAGACCATGTTAACATCCTGTACTGTAGAGACACAACATGACTAGACACACAGAGACCATGTTAACATCCTGTACTGTAGAGACACAACATGACTAGACACACAGAGACCATGTTAATATCCTGTACTGTAGAGACACAACATGACTAGACACACAGAGACCATGTTAACATCCTATACTGTAGAGACACAACATGACTAGACACACAGAGACCATGTTACTATCCTGTACTGTAGAGACACAACATGACTAGACACACAGAGACCATGTTAATATCCTGTACTGTAGATATACATGACTAGACACACAGAGACCATGTTAACATCCTATACTGTAGAGACACAACATGACTAGACACACAGAGACCATGTTAACATCCTATACTGTAGAGACACAACATGACTAGACACACAGAGACCATGTTAATATCCTGTACTGTAGATATACATGACTAGACACACAGAGACCATGTTACTATCCTATACTGTAGATATACATGACTAGACACACAGAGACCATGTTCACATCCTGTACTGTAGATATACATGACTAGACACACAGAGACCATGTTAACATCCTGTACTGTAGAGACACAACATGACTAGACACACAGAGACCATGTTAACATCCTATACTGTAGAGACACAACATGACTAGACACACAGAGACCATGTTACTATCCTGTACTGTAGAGACACAACATGACTAGACACACAGAGACCATGTTAATATCCTGTACTGTAGATATACATGACTAGACACACAGAGACCATGTTAACATCCTATACTGTAGAGACACAACATGACTAGACACACAGAGACCATGTTAATATCCTGTACTGTAGATATACATGACTAGACACACAGAGACCATGTTAACATCCTATACTGTAGATATACATGACTAGACACACAGAGACCATGTTACTATCCTATACTGTAGATATACATGACTAGACACACAGAGACCATGTTCACATCCTGTACTGTAGATATACATGACTAGACACACAGAGACCATGTTAACATCCTATACTGTAGAGACACAACATGACTAGACACACAGAGACCATGTTAACATCCTATACTGTAGATATACATGACTAGACACACAGAGACCATGTTAACATCCTGTACTGTAGAGACACAACATGACTAGACACACAGAGACCATGTTAACATCCTATACTGTAGAGACACAACATGACTAGACACACAGAGACCATGTTAACATCCTATACTGTAGATATACATGACTAGACACACAGAGACCATGTTAACATCCTATACTGTAGAGACACATGACTAGACACACAGAGACCATGTTAACATCCTGTACTGTAGAGACACATGACTAGACACACAGAGACCATGTTAACATCCTGTACTGTAGAGACACATGACTAGACACACAGAGACCATGTTAACATCCAGTACTGTAGATATACATGACTAGACACACAGAGACCATGTTAACATCCTGTACTGTAGATATACATGACTAGACACACAGAGACCATGTTAACATCCTGTACTGTAGACACAACATGACTAGACACACAGAGACCATGTTAACATCCTGTACTGTAGAGACACAACGTGACTAGACACACAGAGACCATGTTAACATCCTGTAGATATACAACATGACTAGACACACAGAGACCATGTTAATATCCTGTACTGTAGATATACATGACTAGACACACAGAGACCATGTTAACATCCTATACTGTAGATATACATGACTAGACACACAGAGACCATGTTAACATCCTGTACTGTAGAGACACAACATGACTAGACACACAGAGACCATGTTAACATCCTGTAGAGACACAACATGACTAGACACACAGAGACCATGTTAACATCCTGTACTGTAGAGACACAACATGACTAGACACACAGAGACCATGTTAACATCCTATACTGTAGAGACACAACATGACTAGACACACAGAGACCATGTTAACATCCTATACTGTAGATATACATGACTAGACACACAGAGACCATGTTAACATCCTATACTGTAGAGACACATGACTAGACACACAGAGACCATGTTAACATCCTATACTGTAGAGACACAACATGACTAGACACACAGAGACCATGTTAACATCCTATACTGTAGATATACATGACTAGACACACAGAGACCATGTTAACATCCTGTACTGTAGAGACACAACATGACTAGACACACAGAGACCATGTTAACATCCTGTACTGTAGATATACATGACTAGACACACAGAGACCATGTTAACATCCTATACTGTAGATATACATGACTAGACACACAGAGACCATGTTAACATCCTGTACTGTAGAGACACAACATGACTAGACACACAGAGACCATGTTAACATCCTGTACTGTAGAGACACAACATGACTAGACACACAGAGACCATGTTAACATCCTATACTGTAGATATACAACATGACTAGACACACAGAGACCATGTTAACATCCTGTACTGTAGAGACACAACATGACTAGACACACAGAGACCATGTTAACATCCTATACTGTAGATATACATGACTAGACACACAGAGACCATGTTAATATCCTGTACTGTAGAGACACAACATGACTAGACACACAGAGACCATGTTAACATCCTATACTGTAGAGACACAACATGACTAGACACACAGAGACCATGTTAACATCCTATACTGTAGAGACACAACATGACTAGACACACAGAGACCATGTTAACATCCTGTACTGTAGATATACATGACTAGACACACAGAGACCATGTTAACATCCTGTACTGTAGATATACATGACTAGACACACAGAGACCATGTTAACATCCTATACTGTAGATATACATGACTAGACACACAGAGACCATGTTACTATCCTATACTGTAGAGACACAACATGACTAGACACACAGAGACCATGTTAATATCCTATACTGTAGATATACATGACTAGACACACAGAGACCATGTTAATATCCTATACTGTAGATATACATGACTAGACACACAGAGACCATGTTAACATCCTGTACTGTAGATATACATGACTAGACACACAGAGACCATGTTAACATCCTGTACTGTAGAGACACAACATGACTAGACACACAGAGACCATGTTACTATCCTGTACTGTAGAGACACAACATGACTGACAGGTATGGGCTCTGACCGTTGTTACAGGTTAAACTGAGCCAACCTGTACGCCGTTGTTCGTACTCTCACCTTCCTGTGTTCCACCACCAGGTACCTCAGCTCCAGTTCCAGCTGGTTGGAGGCAGCGCTAGGCTCCAGGGAGGGGCCACAGAGAGGAGGTAGAGGGGGCAGAGAGGTGGTGCTGCCCGGGGAGCAGACTGAGCCAACAGCCTCCTCACTCATAGCCTTCCACTGGGACTGGTTGTGGAAGTCGAACGAGCAGAGTTCCACAGCGTCTGACGGTTGGCAGTTGGCCAGGAAGGCCCTGTGGTTGAACACACAGCCGATGGTCCTGTAGGGATAGGAGGGGCGTGGCTGGGGGGCCAGGGGAGGGGCGTCTGGGTCAATGGCCTGGTGGAGGTACCTGAAACAAAAAATGGTTGAATAGGTAGAAATATATTGTGTAGAACAGACATGCCACTGACGTACAGACTAGAGTGAGGGATCATCGCAGATCTATTCATAACCATGCTGCACCCTGGTGAAGGGGGCTCCGTTAACCTATCAGAAACTCTGCCAGAGAGACAGAGGACATCATTCATAACCATGCTGCACCCTGGTGAAGGGGGCTCCGTTAACCTGTCAGAAACTCTGCCAGAGAGACAGAGGACATCATTCATAACCATGCTGCACCCTGGTGAAGGGGGCTCCGTTAACCTATCAGAAACTCTGCCAGAGAGACAGAGGACATCATTCATAACCATGCTGCACCCTGGTGAAGGGGGCTCCGTTAACCTGTCAGAAACTCTGCCAGAGAGACAGAGGACATCATTCATAACCATGCTGCACCCTGGTGAAAGGGGCTCCGTTAACCTATCAGAAACTCTGCCAGAGAGACAGAGGACATCATTCATAACCATGCTGCACCCTGGTGAAGGGGGCTCCGTTAACCTATCAGAAACTCTGCCAGAGAGACAGAGGACATCATTCATAACCATGCTGCACCCTGGTGAAGGGGGCTCCGTTAACCTATCAGAAACTCTGCCAGAGAGACAGAGGACATCATTCATAACCATGCTGCACCCTGGTGAAGGGGGCTCCGTTAACCTATCAGAAACTCTGCCAGAGAGACAGAGGACATCATTCATAACCATGCTGCACCCTGGTGAAGGAGGCTCCGTTAACCTATCAGAAACTCTGCCAGAGAGACAGAGGACATCATTCATAACCATGCTGCACCCTGGTGAAGGGGGCTCCGTTAACCTATCAGAAACTCTGCCAGAGAGACAGAGGACATCATTCATAACCATGCTGCACCCTGGTGAAGGGGGCTCCGTTAACCTATCAGAAACTCTGCCAGAGAGACAGAGGACATCATTCATAACCATGCTGCACCCTGGTGAAGGAGGCTCCGTTAACCTATCAGAAACTCTGCCAGAGAGACAGAGGACATCATTCATAACCATGCTGCACCCTGGTGAAGGGGGCTCCGTTAACCTATCAGAAACTCTGCCAGAGAGACAGAGGACATCATTCATAACCATGCTGCACCCTGGTGAAGGGGGCTCCGTTAACCTATCAGAAACTCTGCCAGAGAGACAGAGGACATCATTCATAACCATGCTGCACCCTGGTGAAGGGGGCTCCGTTAACCTATCAGAAACTCTGCCAGAGAGACAGAGGACATCATTCATAACCATGCTGCACCCTGGTGAAGGGGGCTCCGTTAACCTATCAGAAACTCTGCCAGAGAGACAGAGGACATCATTCATAACCATGCTGCACCCTGGTGAAGGGGGCTCCGTTAACCTATCAGAAACTCTGCCAGAGAGACAGAGGACATCATTCATAACCATGCTGCACCCTGGTGAAGGGGGCTCCGTTAACCTATCAGAAACTCTGCCAGAGAGACAGAGGACATCATTCATAACCATGCTGCACCCTGGTGAAGGGGGCTCCGTTAACCTATCAGAAACTCTGCCAGAGAGACAGAGGACATCATTCATAACCATGCTGCACCCTGGTGAAGGGGGCTCCGTTAACCTATCAGAAACTCTGCCAGAGAGACAGAGGACATCATTCATAACCATGCTGCACCCTGGTGAAGGGGGCTCCGTTAACCTATCAGAAACTCTGCCAGAGAGACAGAGGACATCATTCATAACCATGCTGCACCCTGGTGAAGGGGGCTCCGTTAACCTGTCAGAAACTCTGCCAGAGAGACAGAGGACATCATTCATAACCATGCTGCACCCTGGTGAAGGGGGCTCCGTTAACCTATCAGAAACTCTGCCAGAGAGACAGAGGACATCATTCATAACCATGCTGCACCCTGGTGAAGGGGGCTCCGTTAACCTATCAGAAACTCTGCCAGAGAGACAGAGGACATCATTCATAACCATGCTGCACCCTGGTGAAGGGGGCTCCGTTAACCTATCAGAAACTCTGCCAGAGAGACAGAGGACATCATTCATAACCATGCTGCACCCTGGTGAAGGGGGCTCCGTTAACCTATCAGAAACTCTGCCAGAGAGACAGAGGACATCATTCATAACCATGCTGCACCCTGGTGAAGGGGGCTCCGTTAACCTATCAGAAACTCTGCCAGAGAGACAGAGGACATCATTCATAACCATGCTGCACCCTGGTGAAGGGGGCTCCGTTAACCTATCAGAAACTCTGCCAGAGAGACAGAGGACATCATTCATAACCATGCTGCACCCTGGTGAAGGGGGCTCCGTTAACCTATCAGAAACTCTGCCAGAGAGACAGAGGACATCATTCATAACCATGCTGCACCCTGGTGAAGGGGGCTCCGTTAACCTATCAGAAACTCTGCCAGAGAGACAGAGGACATCATTCATAACCATGCTGCACCCTGGTGAAGGGGGCTCCGTTAACCTATCAGAAACTCTGCCAGAGAGACAGAGGACATCATTCATAACCATGCTGCACCCTGGTGAAGGGGGCTCCGTTAACCTATCAGAAACTCTGCCAGAGAGACAGAGGACATCATTCATAACCATGCTGCACCCTGGTGAAGGGGGCTCCGTTAACCTATCAGAAACTCTGCCAGAGAGACAGAGGACATCATTCATAACCATGCTGCACCCTGGTGAAGGGGGCTCCGTTAACCTGTCAGAAACTCTGCCAGAGAGACAGAGGACATCATTCATAACCATGCTGCACCCTGGTGAAGGAGGCTCCGTTAACCTATCAGAAACTCTGCCAGAGAGACAGAGGACATCATTCATAACCATGCTGCACCCTGGTGAAGGGGGCTCCGTTAACCTGTCAGAAACTCTGCCAGAGAGACAGAGGACATCATTCATAACCATGCTGCACCCTGGTGAAGGGGGCTCCGTTAACCTATCAGAAACTCTGCCAGAGAGACAGAGGACATCATTCATAACCATGCTGCACCCTGGTGAAGGGGGCTCCGTTAACCTATCAGAAACTCTGCCAGAGAGACAGAGGACATCATTCATAACCATGCTGCACCCTGGTGAAGGGGGCTCCGTTAACCTGTCAGAAACTCTGCCAGAGAGACAGAGGACATCATTCATAACCATGCTGCACCCTGGTGAAGGGGGCTCCGTTAACCTATCAGAAACTCTGCCAGAGAGACAGAGGACATCATTCATAACCATGCTGCACCCTGGTGAAGGGGGCTCCGTTAACCTATCAGAAACTCTGCCAGAGAGACAGAGGACATCATTCATAACCATGCTGCACCCTGGTGAAGGGGGCTCCGTTAACCTATCAGAAACTCTGCCAGAGAGACAGAGGACATCATTCATAACCATGCTGCACCCTGGTGAAGGGGGCTCCGTTAACCTATCAGAAACTCTGCCAGAGAGACAGAGGACATCATTCATAACCATGCTGCACCCTGGTGAAGGAGGCTCCGTTAACCTATCAGAAACTCTGCCAGAGAGACAGAGGACATCATTCATAACCATGCTGCACCCTGGTGAAGGGGGCTCCGTTAACCTATCAGAAACTCTGCCAGAGAGACAGAGGACATCATTCATAACCATGCTGCACCCTGGTGAAGGGGGCTCCGTTAACCTATCAGAAACTCTGCCAGAGAGACAGAGGACATCATTCATAACCATGCTGCACCCTGGTGAAGGGGGCTCCGTTAACCTATCAGAAACTCTGCCAGAGAGACAGAGGACATCATTCATAACCATGCTGCACCCTGGTGAAGGGGGCTCCGTTAACCTATCAGAAACTCTGCCAGAGAGACAGAGGACATCATTCATAACCATGCTGCACCCTGGTGAAGGGGGCTCCGTTAACCTATCAGAAACTCTGCCAGAGAGACAGAGGACATCATTCATAACCATGCTGCACCCTGGTGAAGGGGGCTCCGTTAACCTATCAGAAACTCTGCCAGAGAGACAGAGGACATCATTCATAACCATGCTGCACCCTGGTGAAGGAGGCTCCGTTAACCTATCAGAAACTCTGCCAGAGAGACAGAGGACATCATTCATAACCATGCTGCACCCTGGTGAAGGGGGCTCCGTTAACCTATCAGAAACTCTGCCAGAGAGACAGAGGACATCATTCATAACCATGCTGCACCCTGGTGAAGGGGGCTCCATTAACCTATCAGAAACTCTGCCAGAGAGACAGAGGACATCATTCATAACCATGCTGCACCCTGGTGAAGGAGGCTCCGTTAACCTGTCAGAAACTCTGCCAGAGAGACAGAGGACTTCATTGTTGCAGTTGTTGTTAAGCCCAGTTCACATTTAAAACACCTCTGATGTGTTTTATGCAGTTGAAGAACAACGTTTGTTTGATCTGAAACAGTGTGGTTTTATGGTTTTAGGAACATCTCATGTTGGCTCGCTGGAGTTTCCAAAATTCAACATGTCAAATCTTAGCGAAAAACTTGCGACTCGCTTTGGTGAGAACAGTGCGCTGACTGTCTGTGTTCAGCCAAGCAGCTAACTAGTTAGCCAAGCAGACAGCTAGCTGTTTTGCTGCAGTAATAGCTCGTCTAGCTTGTTGATATTTCTCTGACGAGTCGCAAAGTGTGTAACATTTCTGGTGAATGTATTTCATGAAACTTGTTTGCTACAACACCTAGCTGCTACAACACCTAGCTGCTACAACACCTAGCGGCTACAACACCTAGAGGCTACAACACCTAGCGGCTACAACACCTAGCGGCTACAACACCTAGCGGCTACAACACCTAGCTGCTACAACACCTAGCGGCTACAACAGCTAGCGGCTACAACACCTAACGGCTACAACACCTAGCGGCTACAACACCTGGCTGCTACAACACCTAGCTGCTACAACACCTAGCTGCTACAACACCTAGCTGCTACAACACCTAACGGCTACAACACCTAGCGGCTACAACACCTAGCTGCTACAACACCTAGCTGCTACAACACCTAGCTGCTACAACACCTAGCTGCTACAACACCTAGCTGCTACAACACCTAGCTGCTACAACACCTAGCTGCTACAACACCTAGCGGCTGCAACACCTTGCTACAACAAGTGGCAACTTTGTTTCAAAGAAATCATGTTATTGTAAAGAGGCAGCATTACCATGGAAACGGTCTGAACTGTGTCTGGCATTTATTTTTTCTCCCCAATTCCCATCTTGTCTCATCGACTCCCCAACGGGCTCTGGAGACAAAGGTCCAGTCGTGCGTCCTCTGAAACGTGACCCGACAAACCGCGCTTCTGAACACCTGCCGGTTTAACCAGACAAGCCAGCCGCACCGATGTGTCGGAGGAAACACCACCGGTTTAACCAGGAAGCCAGCCGCACCACCGTATCAGAGGAAACACCGCCGGTTTAACCAGGAAGCCAGCCGCACCACCGTATCAGAGGAAACACCGCCGGTTTAACCAGGAAGCCAGCCGCACCACCGTAACAGAGGAAACACCGCCGGTTTAACCAGGAAGCCAGCCGCACCGATGTGTCGGAGGAAACACTGTTCAACTGACCATCGAGGTCAGCCTGCAGGCGCCCGGCCCGCCACATGGAGTCGCGAGAGTGCGATGAGCCAATTGTGCAACTTTTTATGGGACTCCCGGTCAAGGCCGGTTGTGACACAGCCTGTGACCAAACCCGGGTCTGTAGTGACGCCTCAAGTACTGCGATACAGTGCCTCAGACCGCTGGCCACTTGGGAGACCCTGGGCTGGTCTTTTTGATCTGAACGTCTCGTCTTCAGGTCAGCTACAACATTGTGAAACAGTCTGGTTGTCTTGTCCCAGGAGGGGCCGTTGTATCTGAACCAGGCTTCAGTCTCACCTGTGTGCGGTCAGGCTCTCCCAGAAGGTGATGGTGCTGTCAGTGCCCCTGGTCATCACCCAGGTGTGTGCCAGGCTCTTGGGCTTAGTGCCAACACACACGTAGGCATCCAGGCCGAACCCCAGCAACAGACTGCACAGCAGGGTGGCATGGTCCTCACAGTCGCCCTGGAAACACACAACCAATCAGATCAGAGAGATGTCACAGCCTCCCTGGAAATACCAAAAACATCATGTCTCAGATCCTAACTCCAACCCACAGGGCTGGTCATCATGTCTCAGTTCCTAACTCTAACCCACAGGGCTGGTCATCATGTCTCAGTTCCTAACTCCAACCCACAGGGCTGGTCATCATGTCTCAGTTCCTAACTCCAACCCACAGGGCTGGTCATCATGTCTCAGTTCCTAACTCCAACCCACAGGGCTGGTCATCATGTCTCAGTTCCTAACTCCAACCCACAGGGCTGGTCATCATGTCTCAGTTCCTAACTCTAACCCACAGGGCTGGTCATCATGTCTCAGTTCCTAACTCCAACCCACAGGGCTGGTCATCATGTCTCAGTTCCTAACTCCAACCCACAGGGCTGGTCATCATGTCTCAGTTCCTAACTCTAACCCACAGGGCTGGTCATCATGTCTCAGTTCCTAACTCCAACCCACAGGGCTGGTCATCATGTCTCAGTTCCTAACTCTAACCCACAGGGCTGGTCATCATGTCTCAGTTCCTAACTCCAACCCACAGGGCTGGTCATCATGTCTCAGTTCCTAACTCCAACCCACAGGGCTGGTCATCATGTCTCAGTTCCTAACTCCAACCCACAGGGCTGGTCATCATGTCTCAGTTCCTAACTCCAACCCACAGGGCTGGTCATCATGTCTCAGTTCCTAACTCCAACCCACAGGGCTGGTCATCATGTCTCAGTTCCTAACTCCAACCCACAGGGCTGGTCATCATGTCTCAGTTCCTAACTCCAACCCACAGGGCTGGTCATCATGTCTCAGTTCCTAACTCTAACCCACAGGGCTGGTCATCATGTCTCAGTTCCTAACTCCAACCCACAGGGCTGGTCATCATGTCTCAGTTCCTAACTCCAACCCACAGGGCTGGTCATCATGTCTCAGTTCCTAACTCCAACCCACAGGGCTGGTCATCATGTTTCAGTTCCTAACTCTAACCCACAGGGCTGGTCATCATGTCTCAGTTCCTAACTCCAACCCACAGGGCTGGTCATCATGTCTCAGTTCCTAACTCCAACCCACAGGGCTGGTCATCATGTCTCAGTTCCTAACTCTAACCCACAGGGCTGGTCATCATGTCTCAGTTCCTAACTCCAACCCACAGGGCTGGTCATCATGTCTCAGTTCCTAACTCCAACCCACAGGGCTGGTCATCATGTCTCAGTTCCTAACTCTAACCCACAGGGCTGGTCATCATGTCTCAGTTCCTAACTCTAACCCACAGGGCTGGTCATCATGTCTCAGTTCCTAACTCTAACCCACAGGGCTGGTCATCATGTCTCAGTTCCTAACTCCAACCCACAGGGCTGGTCATCATGTCTCAGTTCCTAACTCCAACCCACAGGGCTGGTCATCATGTCTCAGTTCCTAACTCTAACCCACAGGGCTGGTCATCATGTCTCAGTTCCTAACTCTAACCCACAGGGCTGGTCATCATGTCTCAGTTCCTAACTCTAACCCACAGGGCTGGTCATCATGTCTCAGTTCCTAACTCTAACCCACAGGGCTGGTCATCATGTCTCAGTTCCTAACTCCAACCCACAGGGCTGGTCATCATGTCTCAGATCCTAACTCTAACCCACAGGGCTGGTCAACATGTATCAGAGGATAGAGGAGGAGGAGAGGAGAGGAGGGGAGAGGATAGAAGAGGAGGGGAGAGGATAGAAGAGGAGAGGAGGGGATAGAAGAGGGGAGAGGATAGAAGAGGAGAGGGGAGGGGATAGAAGAGGAGAGGGGAGGGGAGAGGATAGAAGAGGAGAGGGGAGGGGATAGAAGAGGAGAGGGGAGGGGATAGAAGAGGAGAGGGGAGGGGAGATGATAGAAGGGGAGAGGGGAGGGGAGAGGATAGAAGAGGAGAGGGGAGGAGAGAGGATAGAAGAGGAGAGGGGAGGAGAGGAGAGAGGATAGAAGAGGAGAGGGAAGAGGATAGAAGAGGAGAGGATAGAAGAGGAGAGGGGAGGGGAGAGGATAGAAAAGGAGAGGGGAGGGGAGAGGATAGAAGGGGAGAGGGGAGGGGAGAGGATAGAAGAGGAGAGGGAGGAGAGAGGATAGAAGAGGAGAGGGGAGGAGAGAGGATAGAAGAGGAGAGGGGAGGAGAGGAGAGAGGATAGAAGAGGAGAGGGGAGAGGATAGAAGAGGAGAGGGGAGGGGATAGAAGAGGAGAGGGGAGGGGAGAGGATAGAAGAGGAGAGGGGAGGGGAGAGGATAGAAGAGGAGAGGGGAGGGGAGAGGATAGAAGAGGAGAGGGGAGGGGAGAGGATAGAAGAGGAGAGGGGAGGGGAGAGGATAGAAGAGGAGAGGGGAGAGGATAGAAGAGGAGAGGGGAGGGGAGAGGATAGAAGAGGAGAGGGGAGGGGAGAGGATAGAAGCGGAGAGGGGAGGGGAGAGGATAGAAGAGGAGAGGGGAGGGGAGGGGAGAGGACAGAAGAGGAGAGGGGAGGGGATAGAAGAGGAGAGGGGAGGGGAGAGGATAGAAGAGGAGAGGGGAGGGGAGAGGATAGAAGAGGAGAGGGGAGGGGAGAGGATAGAAGAGGAGAGGGGAGGGGAGAGGATAGAAGAGGAGAGGAGAGAGGATAGAAGAGGAGAGGGAGGGGAGAGGATAGAAGAGGAGAGGAGAGAGGATAGAAGAGGAGAGGGGAGGGGAGAGGATAGAAGAGGAGAGGGGAGGGGAGAGGATAGAAGAGGAGAGGGGAGGGGAGAGGATAGAAGAGGAGAGGGGAGGGGAGAGGATAGAAGAGGAGAGGGGAGGGGAGAGGATAGAAGAGGAGAGGGGAGGGGAGAGGATAGAAGAGGAGAGGGGAGAGGATAGAAGAGGAGAGAGGATAGAAGAGGAGAGGGGAGGGGAGGGGAGAGGATAGAAGAGGAGAGGGGAGGGGAGGGGAGAGGATAGAAGAGGAGAGGGGAGGGGAGGGGAGAGGATAGAAGGGGAGAGGGGAGGGGATAGAAGAGGAGAGGGGAGGGGAGGGGAGAGGAGAGGGGAGAGGATAGAAGAGGAGAGGGGAGGGGAGGGGGAGAGGATAGAAGGGGAGAGGGGGAGGGGATAGAAGAGGAGAGGGGAGGGGAGGGGAGAGGAGAGGGAGAGGATAGAAGAGGAGAGGGGAGGGGAGGGGGAGAGGATAGAAGAGGAGAGGGGAGGGGAGGGGAGAGGATAGAAGAGGAGAGGGGAGGGGGGGGGAGAGGATAGAAGGGGAGAGGGGAGGGGATAGAAGAGGAGAGGGGAGGGGAGGGGAGAGGAGAGGGGAGAGGATAGAAGAGGAGAGGGGAGGGGAGAGGATAGAAGAGGAGAGGGGAGGGGAGGGGATAGAAGAGGAGAGGGGAGAGGATAGAAGAGGAGAGGAGAGGGGAGAGGATAGAAGAGGAGAGGGGAGGGGAGGGGATAGAAGAGGAGAGGGGAGGGGAGGGGGAGAGGAGAGGGGAGAGGATAGAAGAGGAGAGGGGAGGGGAGAGGATAGAAGAGGAGAGGGGAGGGGAGAGGATAGAAGAGGAGAGGGGAGGGGAGGGGATAGAAGAGGAGAGGGGAGAGGATAGAAGAGGAGAGGAGAGGGGAGAGGATAGAAGAGGAGAGGGGAGGGGAGAGGATAGAAGAGGAGAGGGGAGTGGAGAGGACAGAAGAGGAGAGGGGAGAGGAGAGGATAGAAGAGGAGAGGGGAGGGGAGAGGATAGAAGAGGAGAGGAGAGGGGAGAGGATAGAAGCGGAGAGGGGAGGGGAGATCCACTGCACTGGGGAAAGAGAGGATAGAAAAGGGGAGGCATTTATTCATTCTGCTGCACTGGGGAAATCCCAGAACCGTCCATCAGGATATAAATAAATCTTCTCATAACAGACCGTTTAACCGTTTCATAAATCAATTATTTTACAATTCCACCACTGACGATTAGAACACAGAGAGATGAGTTCAGAGGTTAAAGACGTCATAGCATTACAGCTGTCTAAATGCTTACGGCTGTGTGTGTGTGTGTGGTTCAGAACAGAGCCAGTCCTCACCTTGTTTCTACAGAGGAAGGCGAGAAGGGAGCACCACTGCTCCTGTTTGCCCCCTCCTCCTCCCCCCACCACGGGGGCTTTCTCCAGGCCCAGCAGGCTAACGAAGCGGGCCGCCTGACGGGGACTCTCCAGGAGACGACCAGCACGCAGGACACGCACGTAGGAACACACCGGCCTGTTGACGCCGTTCTCATCCTGCAAGCAACACAGCAAAGTTCAAATACAGCCCGGATAACACCCAGCACGGCTAACACCCAGCACGGCTAACACCCTGCACGGCTAACACCCAGCCCGGCTAACACCCAGCACGGCTAACACCCAGCACGGCTAACACCCAGCACGGCTAACACCCAGCACGGCTAACACCCAGCACGGCACGGCTAACACCCAGCACGGCTAACACCCTGCACGGCTAACACCCTGCACGGCTAACACCCTGCACGGCTAACACCCAGCACGGCTAACACCCAGCACGGCACGGCTAACACCCAGCACGGCTAACACCCAGCACGGCTAACACCCAGCACGGCTAACACCCTGCACGGCTAACACCCTGCACGGCTAACACCCAGCACGGCTAACACCCAGCACGGCTAACACCCAGCACGGCACGGCTAACACCCTGCACGGCTAACACCCAGCCCGGCTAACACCCAGCACGGCTAACACCCAGCACGGCTAACACCCAGCACGGCTAACACCCAGCACGGCACGGCTAACACCCAGCACGGCTAACACCCTGCACGGCTAACACCCTGCACGGCTAACACCCTGCACGGCTAACACCCAGCACGGCTAACACCCAGCACGGCACGGCTAACACCCAGCACGGCTAACACCCAGCACGGCTAACACCCAGCACGGCTAACACCCTGCACGGCTAACACCCAGCACGGCTAACACCCAGCACGGCTAACACCCAGCACGGCACGGCTAACACCCAGCCCGGCTAACACACAGCACGGCTAACACCCTGCACGGCTAACACCCAGCACGGCTAACACACTGCACGGCTAACACCCAGCACGGCACGGCTAACACCCAGCCCCGCTAACACCCAGCCCGGCTAACACCCAGCCCGGCTAACACCCAGCCCGGCTAACACCCAGCCCGGCTAACACCCTGCACGGCTAACACCCTGCACGGATAACACCCAGCACGGATAACACCCAGCACGGCACGGCTAACACCCTGCACGGCTAACACCCAGCCCGGCTAACACCCAGCACGGCACGGCTAACACCCAGCACGACTAACACCCAGCCCGGCTAACACCGAGCCCGGCTAACACCCAGCACGGCACGGCTAACACCCAGCACGACTAACACCCAGCACGGCTAACACCCAGCACGGCACGGCTAACACCCAGCCCGGCTAACACACAGCACGGCTAACACCCAGCACGGCTAACACACTGCACGGCTAACCCCCAGCACGGCACGGCTAACACCCAGCCCCGCTAACACCCAGCCCGGCTAACACACTGCACGGCTAACACCCAGCACGGCACGGCTAACACCCAGCCCGCTAACACCCAGCCCGGCTAACACCCAGCCCGGCTAACACCCAGCCCGGCTAACACCCTGCACGGCTAACACCCTGCACGGCTAACACCCTGCACGGATAACACCCAGCACGGATAACACCCAGCACGGCTAACACCCAGCACGGCTAACACCCAGCACCGCACGGCTAACACCCAGCCCGGCTAACACCCAGCCCGGCTAACACCCAGCCCGGCTAACACCCAGCACGGCTAATACCCAGCACGGCTAACACCCAGCACGGCTAACACCCAGCACGGCTAACACCCAGCACGGCTAACACCCTGCACGGCTAACACCCTGCACGGCTAACACCCAGCACGGCTAACACCCAGCACGGCTAACACCCAGCACGGCTAACACTAAGCACGGCACGGCTAACACCCAGCCCGGCTAACACACAGCACGGCTAACACCCAGCACGGCTAACACACTGCACGGCTAACACACTGCACGGCTAACACCCAGCACGGCACGGCTAACACCCAGCCCCGCTAACACCCAGCCCGGCTAACACCCAGCCCGGCTAACACCCAGCCCGGCTAACACCCAGCCCGGCTAACACCCTGCACGGCTAACACCCTGCACGGATAACACCCAGCACGGCTAACACCCAGCCCCGCTAACACCCAGCCCGGCTAACACCCAGCACGGCTAACACCCAGCACGGCTAACACCCAGCACGGCTAACACCCAGCACGGCACGGCTAACACCCAGCCCGGCTAACACCCAGCCCGGCTAACACCCTGCACGGCTAACACCCTGCACGGATAACACCCAGCACGGCTAACACCCAGCCCCGCTAACACCCAGCCCGGCTAACACCCAGCACGGCTAACACCCAGCACGGCTAACACCCAGCACGGCTAACACCCAGCACGGCACGGCTAACACCCAGCACGGCTAACACCCTGCACGGCTAACACCCTGCACGGCTAACACCCAGCACGGCTAACACCCTGCACGGCTAACACCCAGCCCGGCTAACACCCAGCACGGCTAACACCCAGCACGGCTAACACCCAGCACGGCTAACACCCAGCACGGCTAACACCCAGCACGGCACGGCTAACACCCAGCACGGCTAACACCCTGCACGGCTAACACCCTGCACGGCTAACACCCTGCACGGCTAACACCCAGCCCGGCTAACACCCAGCACGGCTAACACCCAGCACGGCTAACACCCAGCACGGCTAACACCCAGCACGGCTAACACCCAGCACGGCACGGCTAACACCCAGCACGGCTAACACCCTGCACGGCTAACACCCTGCACGGCTAACACCCTGCACGGCTAACACCCAGCACGGCTAACACCCAGCACGGCACGGCTAACACCCAGCACGGCTAACACCCAGCACGGCTAACACCCAGCACGGCTAACACCCTGCACGGCTAACACCCAGCACGGCTAACACCCAGCACGGCTAACACCCAGCACGGCACGGCTAACACCCTGCACGGCTAACACCCAGCCCGGCTAACACCCAGCACGGCTAACACCCAGCACGGCTAACACCCAGCACGGCTAACACCCAGCACGGCACGGCTAACACCCAGCACGGCTAACACCCTGCACGGCTAACACCCTGCACGGCTAACACCCTGCACGGCTAACACCCAGCACGGCTAACACCCAGCACGGCACGGCTAACACCCAGCACGGCTAACACCCAGCACGGCTAACACCCAGCACGGCTAACACCCTGCACGGCTAACACCCAGCACGGCTAACACCCAGCACGGCTAACACCCAGCACGGCACGGCTAACACCCAGCCCGGCTAACACACAGCACGGCTAACACCCTGCACGGCTAACACCCAGCACGGCTAACACACTGCACGGCTAACACCCAGCACGGCACGGCTAACACCCAGCCCCGCTAACACCCAGCCCGGCTAACACCCAGCCCGGCTAACACCCAGCCCGGCTAACACCCAGCCCGGCTAACACCCTGCACGGCTAACACCCTGCACGGATAACACCCAGCACGGATAACACCCAGCACGGCACGGCTAACACCCTGCACGGCTAACACCCAGCCCGGCTAACACCCAGCACGGCACGGCTAACACCCAGCACGACTAACACCCAGCCCGGCTAACACCGAGCCCGGCTAACACCCAGCACGGCACGGCTAACACCCAGCACGACTAACACCCAGCACGGCTAACACCCAGCACGGCACGGCTAACACCCAGCCCGGCTAACACACAGCACGGCTAACACCCAGCACGGCTAACACACTGCACGGCTAACCCCCAGCACGGCACGGCTAACACCCAGCCCCGCTAACACCCAGCCCGGCTAACACACTGCACGGCTAACACCCAGCACGGCACGGCTAACACCCAGCCCCGCTAACACCCAGCCCGGCTAACACCCAGCCCGGCTAACACCCAGCCCGGCTAACACCCTGCACGGCTAACACCCTGCACGGCTAACACCCTGCACGGATAACACCCAGCACGGATAACACCCAGCACGGCTAACACCCAGCACGGCTAACACCCAGCACCGCACGGCTAACACCCAGCCCGGCTAACACCCAGCCCGGCTAACACCCAGCCCGGCTAACACCCAGCACGGCTAACACCCAGCACGGCTAACACCCAGCACGGCTAACACCCAGCACGGCTAACACCCAGCACGGCTAACACCCTGCACGGCTAACACCCTGCACGGCTAACACCCAGCACGGCTAACACCCAGCACGGCTAACACCCAGCACGGCTAACACTAAGCACGGCACGGCTAACACCCAGCCCGGCTAACACACAGCACGGCTAACACCCAGCACGGCTAACACACTGCACGGCTAACACACTGCACGGCTAACACCCAGCACGGCACGGCTAACACCCAGCCCCGCTAACACCCAGCCCGGCTAACACCCAGCCCGGCTAACACCCAGCCCGGCTAACACCCAGCCCGGCTAACACCCTGCACGGCTAACACCCTGCACGGATAACACCCAGCACGGCTAACACCCAGCCCCGCTAACACCCAGCCCGGCTAACACCCAGCCCGGCTAACACCCAGCCCGGCTAACACCCAGCCCGGCTAACACCCAGCCCGGCTAACACCCTGCACGGCTAACACCCTGCACGGCTAACACCCTGCACGGCTAACACCCTGCACGGATAACACCCAGCACGGATAACACCCAGCACGGCACGGATAACACCCAGCACGGCTAACACCCAGCACGGCACGGCTAACACCCAGCACGGCTAACACCCAGCACGGCTAACACCCAGCCCGGCTAACACCCAGCCCGGCTAACACCCAGCACGGCTAACACCCAGCACGGCACGGCTAACACCCAGCACGGCACGGCTAACACCCAGCACGGCTAACACCCAGCACGGCTAACACCCAGCACGGCTAACACCCAGCACGGCTAACACCCAGCACGGCTAACACCCAGCACGGCACGGCTAACACCCAGCCCGGATAACACCCAGCACGACTAACACCCTGCACGGCTAACACCCAGCACGGCTAACACCCAGCACGGCTAACACCCAGCACGGCTAACACCCAGCACGGCACGGCTAACACCCAGCACGGCTAACACCCTGCACGGCTAACACCCTGCACGGCTAACACCCAGCCCGGCTAACACCCAGCACGGCTAACACCCAGCACGGCTAACACCCAGCACGGCTAACACCCAGCACGGCACGGCTAACACCCAGCACGGCTAACACCCAGCACGGCTAACACCCAGCACGGCTAACACCCAGCACGGCTAACACCCTGCACGGCTAACACCCTGCACGGCTAACACCCTGCACGGCTAACACCCAGCACGGCTAACACCCAGCACGGCTAACACCCAGCACGGCTAACACCCTGCACGGCTAACACCCAGCACGACTAACACCCAGCACGGCTAACACCCAGCACGGCACGGCTAACACCCAGCACGGCTAACACCCAGCACGGCTAACACCCAGCACGGCTAACACCCAGCACGGCTAACACCCTGCACGGCTAACACCCTGCACGGCTAACACCCAGCACGGCTAACACCCAGCACGGCTAACACCCAGCACGGCTAACACCCAGCACGGCACGGCTAACACCCAGCCCGGCTAACACACAGCACGGCTAACACCCAGCACGGCTAACACACTGCACGGCTAACACCCAGCACGGCTAACACCCAGCACGGCTAACACCCAGCACGGCTAACACCCTGCACGGCTAACACCCTGCACGGCTAACACCCAGCACGGCTAACACCCAGCACGGCTAACACCCAGCACGGCTAACACCCAGCACGGCACGGCTAACACCCAGCCCGGCTAACACACAGCACGGCTAACACCCAGCACGGCTAACACACTGCACGGCTAACACCCAGCACGGCACGGCTAACACCCAGCCCCGCTAACACCCAGCCCGGCTAACACCCAGCCCGGCTAACACCCAGCCCGGCTAACACCCAGCCCGGCTAACACCCTGCACGGCTAACACCCTGCACGGATAACACCCAGCACGGATAACACCCAGCACGGCACGGCTAACACCCTGCACGGCTAACACCCAGCACGGCACGGCTAACACCCAGCACGACTAACACCCAGCCCGGCTAACACCGAGCCCGGCTAACACCCAGCACGGCACGGCTAACACCCAGCACGACTAACACCCAGCACGGCTAACACCCAGCACGGCACGGCTAACACCCAGCCCGGCTAACACACAGCACGGCTAACACCCAGCACGGCTAACACACTGCACGGCTAACACCCAGCACGGCACGGCTAACACCCAGCCCCGCTAACACCCAGCCCGGCTAACACCCAGCCCGGCTAACACCCAGCACGGCTAACACCCTGCACGGCTAACACCCTGCACGGCTAACACCCTGCACGGCTAACACCCAGCACGGCTAACACCCAGCACGGCACGGCTAACACCCAGCAGGCTAACACCCAGCACGGCTAACACCCAGCACGGCTAACACCCTGCACGGCTAACACCCAGCACGGCTAACACCCTGCACGGCTAACACCCTGCACGGATAACACCCAGCACGGATAACACCCAGCACGGATAACACCCAGCACGGCACGGCTAACACCCTGCACGGCTAACACCCAGCCCGGCTAACACCCAGCACGGCACGGCTAACACCCAGCACGACTAACACCCAGCCCGGCTAACACCGAGCCCGGCTAACACCCAGCACGGCACGGCTAACACCCAGCACGACTAACACCCAGCACGGCTAACACCCAGCACGGCACGGCTAACACCCAGCCCGGCTAACACACAGCACGGCTAACACCCAGCACGGCTAACACACTGCACGGCTAACACCCAGCACGGCACGGCTAACACCCAGCCCCGCTAACACCCAGCCCGGCTAACACACTGCACGGCTAACACCCAGCACGGCACGGCTAACACCCAGCCCCGCTAACACCCAGCCCGGCTAACACCCAGCCCGGCTAACACCCAGCCCGGCTAACACCCTGCACGGCTAACACCCTGCACGGCTAACACCCTGCACGGATAACACCCAGCACGGATAACACCCAGCACGGCTAACACCCAGCACGGCTAACACCCAGCACGGCACGGCTAACACCCAGCCCGGCTAACACCCAGCCCGGCTAACACCCAGCACGGCTAACACCCAGCACGGCTAACACCCAGCACGGCTAACACCCAGCACGGCTAACACCCAGCACGGCTAACACCCAGCACGGCTAACACCCTGCACGGCTAACACCCTGCACGGCTAACACCCAGCACGGCTAACACCCAGCACGGCTAACACCCAGCACGGCTAACACCACGGCACGGCTAACACCCAGCCCGGCTAACACACAGCACGGCTAACACCCAGCACGGCTAACACACTGCACGGCTAACACACTGCACGGCTAACACCCAGCACGGCACGGCTAACACCCAGCCCCGCTAACACCCAGCCCGGCTAACACCCAGCCCGGCTAACACCCAGCCGGCTAACACCCTGCACGGCTAACACCCTGCTAACACCCGGATAACACCCAGCACGGCTAACACCCAGCCCCGCTAACACCCAGCCCGGCTAACACCCAGCCCGGCTAACACCCAGCCCGGCTAACACCCAGCCCGGCTAAACACCCTGCACGGCTAACACCCTGCACGGCTAACACCCTGCACGGCTAACACCCTGCACGGATAACACCCAGCACGGATAACACCCAGCACGGCACGGATAACACCCAGCACGGCTAACACCCAGCACGGCACGGCTAACACCCAGCACGGCTAACACCCAGCACGGCAACACCCAGCCCGGCTAACACCCAGCCCGGCTAACACCCAGCACGGCTAACACCCAGCACGGCACGGCTAACACCCAGCACGGCACGGCTAACACCCAGCACGGCACGGCTAACACCCAGCACGGCTAACACCCAGCACGGCTAACACCCAGCACGGCTAACACCCAGCACGGCTAACACCCAGCACGGCACGGCTAACACCCAGCCCGGATAACACCCAGCACGACTAACACCCTGCACGGCTAACACCCAGCACGGCTAACACCCAGCACGGCTAACACCCAGCACGGCTAACACCCAGCACGGCACGGCTAACACCCAGCACGGCTAACACCCTGCACGGCTAACACCCAGCACGGCTAACACCCAGCACGGCTAACACCCAGCACGGCACGGCTAACACCCAGCACGGCTAACACCCAGCACGGCTAACACCCAGCACGGCTAACACCCAGCACGGCTAACACCCTGCACGGCTAACACCCTGCACGGCTAACACCCAGCACGGCTAACACCCCGCACGGCTAACACCCAGCACGGCTAACACCCAGCACGGCTAACACCCAGCACGGCACGGCTAACACCCAGCCCGGCTAACACACAGCACGGCTAACACCCAGCACGGCTAACACACTGCACGGCTAACACCCAGCACGGCACGGCTAACACCCAGCCCCGCTAACACCCAGCCCGGCTAACACCCAGCCCGGCTAACACCCAGCCCGGCTAACACCCAGCCCGGCTAACACCCTGCACGGCTAACACCCTGCACGGATAACACCCAGCACGGCACGGCTAACACCCTGCACGGCTAACACCCAGCCCGGCTAACACCCAGCACGGCACGGCTAACACCCAGCACGACTAACACCCAGCCCGGCTAACACCGAGCCCGGCTAACACCCAGCACGGCACGGCTAACACCCAGCACGACTAACACCCAGCACGGCTAACACCCAGCACGGCATGGCTAACACCCAGCCCGGCTAACACACAGCACGGCTAACACCCAGCACGGCTAACACACTGCACGGCTAACACCCAGCACGGCACGGCTAACACCCAGCCCCGCTAACACCCAGCCCGGCTAACACCCAGCCCGGCTAACACCCAGCCCGGCTAACACCCAGCACGGCTAACACCCAGCACGGCTAACACCCAGCACGGCACGGCTAACACCCAGCCCGGCTAACACACAGCACGGCTAACACCCAGCACGGCTAACACACTGCACGGCTAACACACTGCACGGCTAACACCCAGCACGGCACGGCTAACACCCAGCCCCGCTAACACCCAGCCCGGCTAACACCCAGCCCGGCTAACACCCAGCCCGGCTAACACCCTGCACGGCTAACACCCTGCACGGCTAACACCCTGCACGGATAACACCCAGCACGGATAACACCCAGCACGGCACGGCTAACACCCTGCACGGCTAACACCCAGCCCGGCTAACACCCAGCACGGCACGGCTAACACCCAGCACGACTAACACCCAGCCCGGCTAACACCGAGCCCGGCTAACACCCAGCACGGCACGGCTAACACCCAGCACGACTAACACCCAGCACGGCTAACACCCAGCACGGCACGGCTAACACCCAGCCCGGCTAACACACAGCACGGCTAACACCCAGCACGGCTAACACACTGCACGGCTAACACACTGCACGGCTAACACCCAGCACGGCACGGCTAACACCCAGCCCCGCTAACACCCAGCCCGGCTAACACCCAGCCCGGCTAACACCCAGCCCGGCTAACACCCTGCACGGCTAACACCCTGCACGGCTAACACCCTGCACGGATAACACCCAGCACGGATAACACCCAGCACGGCACGGATAACACCCTGCACGGCTAACACCCAGCCCGGCTAACACCCAGCACGGCACGGCTAACACCCAGCACGGCACGGCTAACACCCAGCACGACTAACACCCAGCCCGGCTAACACCGAGCCCGGCTAACACCCAGCACGGCACGGATAACACCCTGCACGGCTAACACCCAGCCCGGCTAACACCCAGCACGGCACGGCTAACACCCAGCACGGCTAACACCGAGCCCGGCTAACACCCAGCACGGCACGGCTAACACCCAGCACGACTAACACCCAGCACGACTAACACCCAGCACGGCACGGCTAACACCCAGCACGACTAACACCCAGCCCGGCTAACACCCAGCACGGCTAACACCCAGCACGGCTAACACCCAGCACGGCTAACACCCAGCACGGCTAACACCCAGCACGGCACGGCTAACACCCAGCACGACTAACACCCAGCACGGCTAACACCCAGCACGGCTAACACCCAGCACGGCTAACACCCAGCACGGCTAACACCCAGCACGGCTAACACCAGGCACGGCTAACACCCAGCACGGCTAACACCCTGCACGGCTAACACCCAGCACGGCTAACACCCAGCCCGGCTAACACCCAGCCCGGCTAACACCCAGCCCGGCTAACACCCAGCCCGGCTAACACCCAGCCCGGCTAACACCCAGCACGACTAACACCCAGCACGGCACGGCTAACACCCATCACGGCTAACACCCAGCACGGCACGGCTAACACCCAGCACGGCTAACACCCTGCACGGCTAACACCCTGCACGGCTAACACCCAGCACGGCACAGCTAACACCCAGCCCCGCTAACACCCAGCCCGGCTAACACCCAGCCCGGCTAACACCCAGCCCGGCTAACACCCTGCACGGCTAACACCCTGCACGGCTAACACCCTGCACGGCTAACACCCTGCACGGCTAACACCCGGCCCGGCTAACACCCGGCACGGCTAACACCCGGCACGGCTAACACCCGGCACGGCTAACACCCAGCACGGCACGGCTAACACCCAGCACGGCTAACACCCAGCACGGCTAACACCCAGCACGGCTAACACCCAGCCCGGCTAACACCCAGCACGGCACGGCTAACACCCAGCACGGCACGGCTAACACCCAGCACGGCTAACACCCAGCACGGCTAACACCCAGCCCGGCTAACACCCAGCACGGCTAACACCCAGCACGGCTAACACCCAGCACGGCTAACACCCAGCACGGCTAACACCCAGCACGGCTAACACACTGTCCGGTTGACACCATTCTCATCCTAAAAAACATATTATTGAACATGTGAGGACCTGAGCAAAGATCTTGACCAGTTTGGATTGGTTGGCCTGTCTGATCTCTAGAAACTCTCTCCACCACTGTTTCGCATAAACCAGAAACAGCCTCTCCTTCTCCGCCGTCTTCTGCCGCTCCAGGGACTGCTGCAGACAATAAACACCAGGAACAATCACTATCAACCCCTGCCTCTTAGGGAGGAACAATCACTATCAACCCCTGCCTCTTAGGGAGGAACAATCACTATCAACCCCTGCCTCTTAGGGAGGAACAATCACTATCAACCCCTGCCTCTTAGGGGGGAACAATCACTATCAACCCCTGCCTCTTAGGGAGGAACAATCACTATCAACCCCTGCCTCTTAGGGAGGAACAATCACTATCAACCCCTGCCTCTTAGGGAGGAACAATCACTATCAACCCCTGCCTCTTAGGGAGGAACAATCACTATCAACCCCTGCCTCTTAGGGAGGAACAATCACTATCAACCCCTGCCTCTTAGGGAGGAACAATCACTATCAACCCCTGCCTCTTAGGGAGGAACAATCACTATCAACCCCTGCCTCTTAGGGAGGAACAATCACTATCAACCCCTGCCTCTTAGGGAGGAACAATCACTATCAACCCCTGCCTCTTAGGGAGGAACAATCACTATCAACCCCTGCCTCTTAGGGAGGAACAATCACTATCAACCCCTGCCTCTTAGGGAGGAACAATCACTATCAACCCCTGCCTCTTAGGGAGGAACAATATAAAGGAACAATATAAATGTCTGCCTCTTAGGGAGGAACAATCACTATCAACCCCTGCCTCTTAGGGAGGAACAATCACTATCAACCCCTGCCTCTTAGGGAGGAACAATATAAAGGAACAATATAAATGTCTGCCTCTTAGGGAGGAACCATATAAATGTCTGCCTCTTAGGGAGGAACAATATAAATGTCTGCCTCTTAGGGAGGAACAATATAAATGTCTGCCTCTTAGGGAGGAACAATCACTATCAACCCCTGCCTCTTAGGGAGGAACAATATAAATGTCTGCCTCTTAGGGAGGAACAATATAAATGTCTGCCTCTTAGGGAGGAACAATATAAATGTCTGCCTCTTAGGGAGGAACAATATAAATGTCTGCCTCTTAGGGAGGAACCATATAAATGTCTGCCTCTTAGAAAGGAACGATATAAATGTCTGCCTCTTAGAAAGGAACAATCACTATCAACCCCTGCCTCTTAGGGAGGAACAATATAAATGTCTGCCTCTTAGGGAGGAACCATATAAATGTCTGCCTCCTAGGGAGGAACAATATAAATGTCTGCCTCTTAGGGAGGAACAATATAAATGTCTGCCTCTTAGGGAGGAACCATATCAATGTCTGCCTCTTAGGGAGGAACAATATAAATGTCTGCCTCTTAGGGAGGAACAATATAAATGTCTGCCTCTTAGGGAGGAACAATATAAATGTCTGCCTCTTAGGGAGGAACATATAAATGTCTGCCTCTTAGGAAGGAACAATATAAATGTCTGCCTCTTAGGGAGGAACCATATAAATGTCTGCCTCTTAGAAAGGAACGATATAAATGTCTGCCTCTTAGAAAGGAACGATATAAATGTCTGCCTCTTAGGGAGGAACAATATAAATGTCTGCCTCTTAGGGAGGAACATATAAATGTCTGCCTCTTAGGAAGGAACAATATAAATGTCTGCCTCTTAGGGAGGAACCATATAAATGTCTGCCTCTTAGAAAGGAACGATATAAATGTCTGCCTCTTAGAAAGGAACAATCACTATCAACCCCTGCCTCTTAGGGAGGAACAATATAAATGTCTGCCTCTTAGGGAGGAACCATATAAATGTCTGCCTCCTAGGGAGGAACAATATAAATGTCTGCCTCTTAGGGAGGAACAATATAAATGTCTGCCTCTTAGGGAGGAACCATATCAATGTCTGCCTCTTAGGGAGGAACAATATAAATGTCTGCCTCTTAGGGAGGAACAATATAAATGTCTGCCTCTTAGGGAGGAACCATATAAATGTCTGCCTCTTAGAAAGGAACGATATAAATGTCTGCCTCTTAGAAAGGAACAATATAAAGGAACAATATAAATGTCTGCCTCTTAGGGAGGAACCATATAAATGTCTGCCTCTTAGGGAGGAAGATGTCAGTGAATCATTGCGTGACAACATGACAGAGCATAGCAGCATTACAACCAGTCTCTGACCTGTGTGGTGATGATGTCAGGTGACAGGACCTCTGACAGAGGAGGGTAAAGGTCAAGACTCATGTTGAGTACACCAGCCGTCACCTTACATTCACTACCTGTTAGGATACAGAGGAGACATACTGAACACCTGTTAGGATACATCACATACTGAACACCTGTTAGGATACATCACCTACTGAACACCTGTTAGGATACATCACATACTGAACACCTGTTAGGATACATCACCTACTGAACACCTGTTAGGATACATCACATACTGAACACCTGTTAGGATACATCACCTACTGAACACCTGTTAGGATACATCACCTACTGAACACCTGGTAGGACACATCACATACTGAACACCTGGTAGGATACATCACATACTGAACACCTGTTAGGACACATCACATACTGAACACCTGGTAGGATACATCACCTACTGAACACCTGTTAGGACACATCACATACTGAACACCTGTTAGGATACATCACCTACTGAACACCTGTTAGGATACATCACCTACTGAACACCTGTTAGGACACATCACATACTGAACACCTGTTAGGATACATCACATACTGAACACCTGTTAGGATACATCACATACTGAACACCTGTTAGGATACATCACATACTGAACACCTGTTAGGACACATCACATACTGAACACCTGTTAGGATACATCACATACTGAACACCTGTTAGGATACATCACATACTGAACACCTGTTAGGATACATCACATACTGAACACCTGTTAGGACACATCACATACTGAACACCTGTTAGGATACATCACATACTGAACACCTGTTAGGATACATCACATACTGAACACCTGGTAGGATACATCACATACTGAACACCTGTTAGGATACATCACATACTGAACACCTGTTAGGATACATCACATACTGAACACCTGTTAGGATACATCACATACTGAACACCTGGTAGGATACATCACATACTGAACACCTGTTAGGACACATCACATACTGAACACCTGTTAGGACACATCACATACTGAACACCTGTTAGGATACATCACATACTGAACACCTGTTAGGATACATCACATACTGAACACCTGTTAGAGGACAGAACAGAAACACCTTACACTCACTACCTGTTAGAGGACAGAACAGAAACACCTTACACTCACTACCTGTTAGAGGACAGAACAGAAACACCTTACACTCACTACCTGTTAGAGGACAGAACAGAAACACCTTACACTCACTACCTGTTAGAGGACAGAACAGAAACACCTTACACTCACTACCTGTTAGAGGACAGAACAGAAACACCTTACACTCACTACCTGTTAGAGGACAGAACAGAAACACCTTACACTCACTACCTGTTAGAGGACAGAACAGAAACACCTTACACTCACTACCTGTTAGAGGACAGAACAGAAACACCTTACAATCACTACCTGTTAGAGGACAGAACAGAAACACCTTACAATCACTACCTGTTAGAGGACAGAACAGAAACACCTTACAATCACTACCTGTTAGAGGACAGAACAGAAACACCTTACACTCACTACCTGTTAGAGGACAGAACAGAAACACCTTACACTCACTACCTGTTAGAGGACAGAACAGAAACACCTTACACTCACTACCTGTTAGAGGACAGAACAGAAACACCTTACAATCACTACCTGTTAGAGGACAGAACAGAAACACCATACAATCACTACCTGTTAGGACAGAACAGAAACACCTTACACTCACTACCTGTTAGAGGACAGAACAGAAACACCTTACACTCACTACCTGTTAGAGGACAGAACAGAAACACCTTACACTCACTACCTGTTAGAGGACAGAACAGAAACACCTTACACTCACTACCTGTTAGAGGACAGAACAGCAACACCTTACACTCACTACCTGTTAGAGGACAGAACAGAAGCACCTTACAATCACTACCTGTTAGAGGACAGAACAGAAACACCTTACACTCACTACCCGTTAGGACAGAACAGAAACACCTTACACTCACTACCTGTTAGAGGACAGAACAGAAACACCTTACACTCACTACCTGTTAGAGGACAGAACAGAAACACCTTACAATCACTACCTGTTAGAGGACAGAACAGAAACACCTTACACTCACTACCTGTTAGAGGACAGAACAGAAACACCTTACACTCACTACCTGTTAGAGGACAGAACAGAAACACCTTACAATCACTACCTGTTAGAGGACAGAACAGAAACACCATACAATCACTACCTGTTAGGACAGAACAGAAACACCTTACACTCACTACCTGTTAGAGGACAGAACAGAAACACCTTACACTCACTACCTGTTAGAGGACAGAACAGAAACACCTTACACTCACTACCTGTTAGAGGACAGAACAGAAACACCTTACACTCACTACCTGTTAGAGGACAGAACAGCAACACCTTACACTCACTACCTGTTAGAGGACAGAACAGAAGCACCTTACAATCACTACCTGTTAGAGGACAGAACAGCAACACCTTACACTCACTACCTGTTAGAGGACAGAACAGAAGCACCTTACAATCACTACCTGTTAGAGGACAGAACAGAAACACCTTACACTCACTACCTGTTAGAGGACAGAACAGCAACACCTTACACTCACTACCTGTTAGAGGACAGAACAGAAGCACCTTACACTCACTACCTGTTAGAGGACAGAACAGAAACACCTTACAATCACTACCTGTTAGAGGACAGAACAGAAACACCTTACAATCACTACCTGTTAGAGGACAGAACAGAAACACCTTACACTCACTACCGACAGTTGGAACAGAACAGAAACCCAGAACAGCAGAGAGGATGTTTTCCCTCTCTTTTGTCTTTAATTTCTATGTATTTAACTGGGTGAAAATCAGGCTAATTAATAGAAAATGCAAACCTCAAATAGTTTAACCCGAGTGTCCTTACCGACTCCAAGCAGCTCGACGGCAACGCTGGTCTTCCCAGAGGGAGAGGAGAGAACGGTCCTCCAGTCCAGGAAGTAAGAGGAGACCAGGGTGGTCTCGCTGGACGCGTCTCTCTTTATCAACACCAGGTGGACCGGGTCACAGATAGACAACATCGTGGTGGCATCTGCCATCTTACTGCCATCGCCTGTTAGACACAGAGACAAAGGAAGGTCGCGGACAATAAGCCTGTTCAGAGATGATCAATTATTACGTTGTTGTTGTTGTTGTTGTTGTTGGTATCCCCTTTTCCTCCCCAATTCCCATCTCATCGCTGCGACTCCCCTACGGGCTCTGGAGACGAAGGTCCAGTCGTGCGTCCTCTGAAACGTGACCCGACAAACCGCGCTTCTTAACACCCGCCGGTTTAACCAGGAAGCCAGCCGCACCACAGTGTCAGAGGAAACACTGTTCAACTGACCATCGAGGTCAGCCTGCAGGCGCCCGGCCCGCCACAGGGAGTCGCTAAACCAAGTAAAGACTAACTACAGTAAAACAGGTCAACTAGTAAACAGGTTTACAAGTAAACAGGACTACTAGTAAACAGGTCTACAAGTAAACAGGACTACTAGTAAACAGGTCAACTATAATAAACAGGTCAACTATAGTAAACAGGACTACTAGTAAACAGGTCAACAATAGTAAACAGGTCAACTATAGTAAACAGGTCAACTATAGTAAACAGGTCAACTATAGTAAACAGGTCAACTATAGTAAACAGGTCAACTAGTAAACAGGACTACTAGTAAACAGGACTACTAGTAAACAGGTCAACTATAGTAAAGAGGACTACTAGTAAACAGGACTACTAGTAAACAGGTCAACTATAGTAAACAGGTCAACTAGTAAACAGGACTACTAGTAAACAGGTCTACTAGTAAACAGGTCAATTATAGTAAACAGGACTACTAGTAAACAGGTCAACTATAGTAAACAGGTCAACTAGTAAACAGGACTACTAGTAAACAGGTCTACTATAGTAAACAGGTCAACTAGTAAACAGGACTACTAGTAAACAGGACTACTAGTAAACAGGTCAACTATAGTAAACAGGTCTACTAGTAAACAGGTCAACTATAGTAAACAGGTCAACTATAGTAAACAGGACTACTAGTAAACAGGTCTACTAGTAAACAGGACTACTAGTAAACAGGTCAACTATAGTAAACAGGACTACTAGTAAACAGGACTACTAGTAAACAGGTCAACTATAGTAAACAGGCCAACTAGTAAACAGGACTACTAGTAAACAGGTCAACTATAGTAAACAGGACTACTAGTAAACAGGACTACTAGTAAACAGGTCAACTATAGTAAACAGGTCTACTAGTAAACAGGACTACTAGTAAACAGGTAAACTAGTAAACAGGACTACTAGTAAACAGGACTACTAGTAAACAGGTCAACTATAGTAAACAGGTCAACTAGTAAACAGGTCTACTAGTAAACAGGTCAACTATAGTAAACAGGACTACTAGTAAACAGGACTACTAGTAAACAGGACTACTAGTAAACAGGTCAACTATAGTAAACAGGTCAACTATAGTAAACAGGACTACTAGTAAACAGGTCAACTATAGTAAACAGGACTACTAGTAAACAGGACTACTAGTAGACAGGACTACTAGTAAACAGGTCAACTATAGTAAACAGGTCAACTATAGTAAACAGGACTACTAGTAAACAGGTCAACTATAGTAAACAGGACTACTAGTAAACAGGACTACTAGTAAACAGGACTACTAGTAAACAGGTCAACTATAGTAAAGAGGACTACTAGTAAACAGGTCAACTATAGTAAACAGGACTACTAGTAAACAGGTCAACTATAGTAAACAGGACTACTAGTAAACAGGTCAACTATAGTAAACAGGACTACTAGTAAACAGGACTACTAGTAGACAGGACTACTAGTAAACAGGTCAACTATAGTAAACAGGTCAACTATAGTAAACAGGACTACGAGTAAACAGGTCAACTATAGTAAACAGGACTACTAGTAAACAGGTCAACTATAGTAAACATGACCACTAGTAAACAGGTCAACTAGTAAACAGGACTACTAGTAAACAGGTCAACTAGTAAACAGGACTACTAGTAAACAGGTCAACTATAGTAAACAGGACTACTAGTAAACAGGACTACTAGTAAACAGGACTACTAGTAAACAGGTCAACTAGTAAACAGGACTACTAGTAAACAGGTCAACTATAGTAAACAGGACTACTAGTAAACAGGACTACTAGTAAACAGGTCAACTATAGTAAACAGGACTACTAGTAAACAGGACTACTAGTAAACAGGTCAACTATAGTAAACAGGTCAACTATAGTAAACAGGACTACTAGTAAACAGGTCAACTATAGTAAACAGGACTACTAGTAAACAGGTCAACTAGTAAACAGGACTACTAGTAAACAGGTCAACTATAGTAAACAGGACTACTAGTAAACAGGACTACTAGTAAACAGGACTACTAGTAAACAGGACTACTAGTAAACAGGTCTACTAGTAAACAGGTCAACTATGTAACAGGACTACTAGTAAACAGGTCAACTATAGTAAACAGGTCAACTATGAAACAGGACTACTAGTAAACAGGTCAACTATAGTAAACAGGACTACTAGTAAACAGGTAAACTATAGTAAACAGGTCAACTATAGTAAACAGGTCAACTATAGTAAACAGGACTACTAGTAAACAGGTCAACGATAGTAAACAGGTCAACTATAGTAAACAGGACTACTAGTAAACAGGACTACTAGTAAACAGGTCAACTATAGTAAACAGGACTACTAGTAAACAGGTCAACTATAGTAAACAGGTCAACTATAGTAAACAGGTCAACTATAGTAAACAGGTCTACTAGTAAACAGGTCAACTATAGTAAACAGGACTACTAGTAAACAGGACTACTAGTAAACAGGTCAACTAGTAAACAGGACTACTAGTAAACAGGACTACTAGTAAACAGGTCTACTAGTAAACAGGTCAACTATAGTAAACAGGTCAACTATAGTAAACAGGACTACTAGTAAACAGGTCAACTATAGTAAACAGGTCAACTAGTAAACAGGTCAACTATAGTAAAGAGGACTACTAGTAAACAGGACTACTAGTAAACAGGTCAACTATAGTAAACAGGACTACTAGTAAACAGGTCAATTATAGTAAACAGGTCAACTATAGTAAACAGGACAACTATAGTAAACAGGACTACTAGTAAACAGGTCAACTATAGTAAACAGGACTACTAGTAAACAGGTCAACTAGTAAACAGGACTACTAGTAAACAGGTCAACTATAGTAAACAGGACTACTAGTAAACAGGACTACTAGTAAACAGGACTACTAGTAAACAGGTCAACTAGTAAACAGGACTACTAGTAAACAGGTCAACTATAGTAAACAGGACTACTAGTAAACAGGACTACTAGTAAACAGGTCAACTAGTAAACAGGACTACTAGTAAACAGGACTACTAGTAAACAGGTCTACTAGTAAACAGGTCAACTATAGTAAACAGGTCAACTATAGTAAACAGGACTACTAGTAAACAGGTCAACTATAGTAAACAGGTCAACTATAGTAAACAGGACTACTATAGTAAACAGGACTACTATAGTAAACAGGACTACTAGTAAACAGGTCAACTAGTAAACAGGTCAACTATAGTAAAGAGGACTACTAGTAAACAGGACTACTAGTAAACAGGTCAACTATAGTAAACAGGACTACTAGTAAACAGGTCAATTATAGTAAACAGGTCAACTATAGTAAACAGGACAACTATAGTAAACAGGACTACTAGTAAACAGGTCAACTATAGTAAACAGGACTACTAGTAAACAGGTCAACTAGTAAACAGGACTACTAGTAAACAGGTCAACTATAGTAAACAGGACTACTAGTAAACAGGACTACTAGTAAACAGGACTACTAGTAAACAGGTCAACTATAGTAAACAGGACTACTAGTAAACAGGACTACTAGTAAACAGGTCAACTATAGTAAACAGGACTACTAGTAAACAGGTCAACTATAGTAAACAGGACTACTTTACAACAGGGATTAAAGGTAAATGAAAGGAGGCACTGTTGTCTACAGTAAAGCAGTTGTGTAACATCAGGCAGTCAACCCGTCTGTACCCAGGCCCTCTCTGTGTATCTCCAGCAGGAAGCCCTCCTGCAGGTCTGGCTCACAGGCACAGGGGACAGGCTTGGAGTGGAAGCGCTGGTTCCTGAAGTGCAGGTAGAGGGTGAAGGTGGAGCAGACCTGACCAGGTAGAGGCTCTGGCTCCTGGAGGTGCTCTAGAAAGGCCTTACCCCCCAGGACCTGGAGGTACAGGTACCTCCTCGCTGGGTCCATGTTGGCTGGGAGGACAGAAATACAATCATTTGACACTGAACGGTAGTAAGGGAACGTCAGGTGCTCCAAGAGACGGCTCGCTCAATCTCCCCGGGAACAGTTTTTCTTACTTTTCTTGAGCTTCGTCGGGTCCTTGTCAATAAAGTGAGTTGCAGGCTTCGGACTGTTCTGGAGTCCTAACTCGGTGTCAGGCACTTCCTGTCAAAACACTGTCAACGTTATGAAGGTACGGAAGCCCAGAGAGGACATAAAACAAACCCCTCATTATGTTGAGATCACAACTTATGTCATGAACACTACAAACCCCCTCATTATGTTGAGATCACAACTTATGTCATGAACACTACAAACCCCCTCATTATGTTGAGATCACAACTTATGTCATGAACACTACAAACCCCCTCATTATGTTGAGATCACAACTTATTTATGTCATGAACACTACAAACCCCTCATTATGTTGAGATCACAACTTATTTATGTCATGAACACTACAAACCCCCTCATTATGTTGAGATCACAACTTATTTATGTCATGAACACTACAAACCCCTCATTATGTTGAGATCACAACTTATTTATGTCATGAACACTACAAACCCCCTCATTATGTTGAGATCACAACTTATTTATGTCATGAACACTACAATCCCCTCATTATGTTGAGATCACAACTTATTTATGTCATGAACACTACAAACCCCCTCATTATGTTGAGATCACAACTTATTTATGTCATGAACACTACTTAACAAAAGTTGTTTTGTTGAGATGACGAGATAAACTCTACAAATAGGAGTGGATCAGAGCCGGCGGTGGATCAGAGCCCCTGGTGGATCAGAGCCCCTGGTGGATCAGAGCCCCTGGTGGATCAGAGCCCCTGGTGGATCAGAGCCCGCGGTGGATCAGAGCCCCTGGTGGATCAGAGCCCGCGGTGGATCAGAGCCCCTGGTGGATCAGAGCCCGCGTTGGATCAGAGCCCGCGGTGGATCAGAGCCCGCGGTGGATCAGAGCCCCTGGTGGATCAGAGCCCGCGTTGGATCAGAGCCCCTGTTGGATCAGAGCCCGCAGTGGATCAAAGCCCCTGGTGGATCAGAGCCCCTGGTGGATCAGAGCCCCTGGTGGATCAGAGCCCGCGGTGGATCAGAGCCCCTGGTGGATCAGAGCCCGCGATGGATCAGAGCCCGCGGTGGATCAGAGCCCCTGGTGGATCAGAGCCCGCGGTGGATCAGAGCCCCTGGTGGATCAGAGCCCCTGGTGGATCAGAGCCCCTGGTGGATCAGAGCCCCTGGTGGATCAGAGCCCCTGGTGGATCAGAGCCCGCGGTGGATCAGAGCCCCTGGTGGATCAGAGCCCGCGGTGGATCAGAGCCCCTGGTGGATCAGAGCCCCTGGTGGATCAGAGCCCGCGTTGGATCAGAGCCCCTGGTGGATCAGAGCCCGCGGTGGATCAGAGCCCCTGGTGGATCAGAGCCCGCGGTGGATCAGAGCCGGCGGTGGATCAGAGCCCCTGGTGGATCAGAGCCCCTGGTGGATCAGAGCCCCTGGTGGATCAGAGCCCGCGTTGGATCAGAGCCCCTGGTGGATCAGAGCCCGCGGTGGATCAGAGCCCCTGGTGGATCAGAGCCCCTGGTGGATCAGAGCCCGCGGTGGATCAGAGCCCCTGGTGGATCAGAGCCCCTGGTGGATCAGAGCCCATGTTTTTATTGACTGCTACACTAAGGGATGGTACATTTCATGCTGACATCATGCTTTCATTTGTGTTTGGAGATCATTATCAGTTTCTACGTTTCTATCAGAGCCCGCGTTGGATCAGAGCCCCTGGTGGAACAGAGCCCGCGGTGGATCAGAGCCCCTGGTGGATCAGAGCCGGCGGTGGATCAGAGCCGGCGGTGGATCAGAGCCCCTGGTGGATCAGAGCCCCTGGTGGATCAGAGCCCCTGGTGGATCAGAGCCCCTGGTGGATCAGAGCCCCTGGTGGATCAAGCAACAACGCAGCTAACTTGGCTCGTCTTGTGAGCGAGTAAGCGAGCCAGCAAGGTAGTTTTGTCAGCTAGCGAGCTTGTTATCTGTGCTGGTTGTTAGCTTGCATACCTGATATGTGTTTATCTGTAAGGGACACTATGTTTTATGGATGCTATTTACATTTACAGAGTGGGTGAGCTTCATTCCTGACCGGCTGATCAGATCCAATAGCAGCCTCAGGATGCTGCCTCAGAGCCTCTCGGGATGCTGCCTCTGAGCCTCTCGGGATGCTGCCTCTGAGCCTCTCGGGATGCTGCCTCTGAGCCTCTCAGGATGCTGCCTCTGAGCCTCTCGGGATGCTGCCTCTGAGCCTCTCGGGATGCTGCCCCTGAGCCTCTCGGGATGCTGCCTCTGAGCCTCTCGGGATGCTGCCCCTGAGCCTCTCGGGATGCTGCCTCTGAGCCTCTCGGGATGCTGCCTCTGAGCCTCTCGGGATGCTGCCTCTGAGCCTCTCGGGATGCTGCCCCTGAGCCTCTCGGGATGCTGCCTCTGAGCCTCTCGGGATGCTGCCTCAGAGCCTCTCGGGATGCTGCCCCTGAGCCTCTCGGGATGCTGCCTCTGAGCCTCTCGGGATGCTGCCTCTGAGCCTCTCGGGATGCTGCCTTTGTAGGCTGTTTCATATGTAAGGCTCCTTGCAGACAGCATACTGACTTATCAGCCTCTGAGGCTGCTGTTGAATCTGATCTAGCTCTGAGGCTGCTATTGAATCTGATCTAGCTCTGAGGCTGCTATTGAATCTGATCTAGCTCTGAGACTGCTATAGAATCTGATCTAGCTCTGAGACTGCTATAGAATCTGATCTAGCTCTGAGGCTGCTATAGAATCTGATCTAGCTCTGAGGCTGCTATTGAATCTGATCTAGCTCTGAGGCTGCTATTGAATCTGATCTAGCTCTGAGGCTGCTATAGAATCTGATCTAGCTCTGAGGCTGCTATAGAATCTGATCTAGCTCTGAGACTGCTATAGAATCTGATCTAGCTCTGAGACTGCTATAGAATCTGATCTAGCTCTGAGGCTGCTATTGAATCTGATCTAGCTCTGAGGCTGCTATAGAATCTGATCTAGCTCTGAGGATGCTATAGAATCTGATCTAGCTCTGAGGCTGCTATAGAATCTGATCTAGCTCTGAGGATGCTATAGAATCTGATCTAGCTCTGAGGCTGAAATTGAATCTGATCTAGCTCTGAGGCTGAAATTGAATCTGATCTAGCTCTGAGGCTGAAATTGAATCTGATCTAGCTCTGAGGCTGAAATTGAATCTGATCTAGCTCTGAGGCTGCTATTGAATCTGATCCACCTGCCAGGAATAGAGCACAACTACTCTGGATTATATGCATCAATCCGCCTGCAAGGAGCTTTACCTATGAAACAGCCTCTAAAGGCAGCATCCTGATTCAGCAGCCTCTGAGGCTGAAATTGAATCTGATCAGCCTATCAGGAATGGAGTTGATCCACTGTACATTTAAATATTATCCACAAAACAAATAGTGTCCATTATAGTTATACACATATCAGTTATGCAAGCTAACAATCAGCATAGACAACATTCTAGTAAGACGATCCAGCTAACTAGCCAAGTTAGCTGCGTTGTTCCTTGCATGCGATTGGCTGTGGTCTTGGGGGCGGCACACAGCCTGGGAGACAGGGCTGCTTGTCAGGCATTGTTCGAGGCTTAAATGCCCCAGGAGTGCATTGTGACCAATACAGCCACAGGACTCCACGATGAGGTGGTTAAATCCTGCACGGTGCATCTGAACAAACGAATGGATGATGTGTGGTACTTCCGATTATCTCCTGGTCTCAATTAAACAACGTTTGTTATGTAGTGACCATGAGATAAGTTGTGGTCTCAATTAAACAACGTTTGTTATGTCGTGGCCATGAGATAAGTTGTGGTCTCGACATAACAAGGGAATTAATTTTGGTCTATATTCATGTCCTCTCCGGACTTCTGTAGAAAGCTGCTTTCAACCTCCGATAATAAAACGTGCTGAACTGAGGATTTCCCATAACTCACCTTGGAGAAATGAAGATCCTTCATGACATCGTCTACGATTCCCCTGCGTTGCAACGCCCGGAGGAAGTCCTCCTCAGACAGAGAGCTATGTCCAGGGTCCAGATCCTCTCTCACGGTCTCCGCCAACACATCCCTGATCTTCCCATGGATGTTCATCTGACAAAACACACGTTACTACGAGTCACTAAATCTTAGAACAGAATGGTTCAAGCCCCACTCCTGGCTGTTCTCCCTCAATGGCAACAGTCTCTCTTTAACTAGAAGTGTTTCCTTGTACATAGCTAGATACAGTGAATTATAAGTGAAATAATCTGTGCATGACTTGTGTCATGCACAAAGTAGACGTCCTAGCCGACTTGCCGAAACTATAGTTTGTTAACAAGACATTTGTGGAGTGGTTGAAAAACGAGTTTTAATGACTTCATAGCTATCAGATTGGTCATTTTAAATGCTTCGGTAACTAGCTACCTTGATCAGATGGTTGTGTATGATCTGCTTTAGTTCAGATGCTTTCTCCGGTGGCAGAGACATCTCGGTAGACTTACACCCGCGTTTCGCCCGTTTTACTAAATGAACACTACACTGTACGTGTGGTAAGAAGTGCTATATGTAAATGGCTTATAGTTGTCCTATGTCTTATTTGCCTGAATAACACGAAGGATCGGGAAAATCCATCTGCAAAAACGTCAATCCCAGACCTCCACAACAATAACAACTGCCAGTTTAATCTGTGTGGCGGAAAAGGAAGCGGGCATGTGTCTTCCTCATTGCCTGAAGCGGTTCGTCTATTTAAAGTCTCAACTAAGGATAAAACCATTCCATTAAATAACAATAATCACACCAAGTATTACATAAAACCATCACTTTTTGAAGACCGAGTCTTGTTTAACGTGTATTTGCTTTATTTTCATTCAATATTTTACAGTTCTATAAATCGTCAGCGATAAACTACTCGGTTATAGAAAGGACCCACAAGGACCAGTTTGTAGTTTGAGAACTGATTGTAGTTTTCTCAGAGATACCTTTCAGGAGACGTGAAACGCCCATTGTGTACGTTGTCCCTAGCGTCGTCGATGGGCCGCGCCGTGCATCGACGTAATGGCGAAAACAACCGACTGAAAACGAAAACAACCGAGTGAAAACGAAAGTTGAGGAAGGTGAATTCAGGGGAGGTGTTTCTGCAACTGATGAAAGTCGGACACTAATATGGTTTTTCGACAGCAAGGCTCAGATCAACATGGCGCTGTTGCCATTGTTTTGAAGTAAAACATAGCTCCAACCCCCATATCACACACTCACAAGCTGAAATATTTAGGGTACATTATACAATCAATTATTGAGAGAGCCTCTAAAATCACATTTATTTGTATTACTTCACTGTACATGAATCGTGGCAAAGTTGGTCCCTTACGAAAATGTACCATGGTAGTAAAATAAAAAATAAATACCATGGTAACGTTACTATTATGGTTTTTGGGGCACTACCATGGCAGGAAAATACATTGATATTGGTGCAAATTGCCATGGAATTTTCCTGCCATGGTAGTGACCAAAAAAACATGATTGTACCATGGTAGTTTTTTCATTGTACTACTACAGCAGGAAAATACCATGGTGTTTTACTGCCATGGTAGTGACCCCAAAAACATGTTTTACATGGTATTAGCTACCATGGTAAAATGAACCATGGTACTGCGATGATAAAACACCATGGTTTTGTACTAGCAGCATGTGGTGAAACATGAAAGCATGGTAGTTGTATACAATGTATTGTGGTGGTCTGTGTCCCACCATTTTTTGGGTAAAGTGATCAAAAAACCTAGTAATTTATGGTACTCACATAATGCAACATTGACAACTAGCTCTGCAATGGCAAAGCATAGTACCCTCTTAAACCCTGTTAACTCAGTGAAAAACCACAACACACATGGTCTAGTAGTGTACCCTATTAAACCCTGTTAACTCAGTGAAAAACCACAACACACATGGTCTAGTAGTGTACCCTATTAAAACTTCGGACCTGGACAGGGTATGGTGAGAAGAATGAATGGAGTCTGAAACATTGAAGATTTAAAATAATTTATCAGGGGCTTCTCTCTTCAATACAGTTTTCAGTTGTCTCTCTCTTATTCAGCTGACTTGGATACTCATATACAATTCTAAATAGCCAATATACTAAAAACTATTTGTAAAAAGGTATACATCCTCATCTTATCTCATAGATACATTTTCATCATATTGTCAACCTTTCCCTAAAAACAGGAAGTTATGTGTTCCTGTTTCCACTGTGTGAACGGCCGCTCGTTGGTCCTGTTGCCATGACACCCCCCAGGCTAGCTTGACTGGAGCTAACGTTAGCTTCTATGCTAACGGATCAATTAATTAAACTATCAAAACGTCAACAACAACAAAAGTACATTTACACCCCCGCTTCTTGGTGTTTCATACCATATGCTTTATAACTCGGATAACGTTTAAAATATATTCCGTTTATCTGGTGTGTGTGTCATTCGGCTGCCTCGGAAGGATAGTGAGAGAGCCGCTTTGGAGAGAGAGAGAACGGGAAGAGACCGCTACAGCGACCGGCTCCATCTGCGGCCCGAAACAAGCGCTACACCCCTGGACGATAAATAGTGTAAATGGTTAAAACATGCCAAATGTTAGGCGACCATATCTCTCACGTTTCAGATTGGCAACACAGGGAACCCAAACATGAGAAGCAACAACAAAAAACAGTCCTATCAATACATAAGTATGATCACTTTTTCTTTGACATTACAGACAAACTAGGGTCAACAACAGCAGCCTGCCTCTGACTCCATCAGAAACGTACCTATACTAGTATATACATTTTTGAAAACGTTTACTTACCTACATTCCTAAAGAAAATCATGTACTTTTTACTCCATACATTTTCCCTTGTTAGGAAAACGGTCCAATTCACACAGGTATCAGGAGAACACCTGGTCATCCCTGCTGCCTCTGATCTAGCAGACTCACTGAACACAAATGCATCTTTTGTCAATTATGTTGGAGTGTAAGAGCGTCTGCTAAATGACTTAAATGTAAATGTAAATGTAAATGTGTGCCCCTGGCTATCCGCAATTGTTAAAAACAAGAACATTTTACCGTCTGCTCTGCTTAATATAAGGAATTTTAAATTATTTTTATTTTTGATATTTGAGTATATTTAAAACCAACTACATTTAGATGTTTATTCAAGTAGCATTACTGGGTGACTTTACTTTTTACTTGAGTCATTTTCTATTAAGGATCTTTACTTTAATCAAGTGTGACAACTGGGGACGTTTTCCACAACTGATCACTATAATGCCAACCAACCTCTTTTGACCTCGAGGAGTTTATTCATTTAATGCATTATACTGCCATTGTACTACAGAAATGCACAATTACTGAAGATGGTACCATATGATACATTGTTAGTACCATTTATAATAATTGTGCATCACTATGGTAGCCTGTATAATGCAGCTCAAAACCACAGCACATTTCCATGATCCACATCTATACCCTGGTATAAATGATGCACTACCATGGTAATATTTAGGTACCAATGGCAGCACCATGGGAGTACCATCATATTTCAAAGCTAAAACCACAGCACATTTCCATGATCCACATCTATACCATGGTATAAATGATGCACTACCATGGTAATATTTAGGTACCAATGGCAGCACCATGGGAGTACCATCATATTTCAAAGCTAAAACCACAGCACATTTCCATGATCCACATCTATACCCTGGTATCAGTGAAAGTACCATGGTACATTTTTGTAAGGGGTTCCTGTTTCAGTCATGTGACGTGGCGGCACGGAGTGGTTCGAGCGTTGGAACAGTAACCGAAAGGTTGCCGGAACGAATCCCTGAGCTGACAAGGTAAAAATCTGTTGTTCTCGCAGTCAAAACTTCATGACCTTTAAATCACGTTTTTTTTTGTCAATTTCACACATTTGACATGTAGGAGCAAGTGACAACAGTGATCTGCTGGAACGCATCCAGTGGGAGTCGATTGGGCGCGAGCTCAAAAGCCCAACATTAGCATTGAATATCATGAAGAAGTACAACATTACATTTTTTCCTCGAAGACTGAGATATTCTCTGTAATATGATTTATCTTTCGTCGCATTGTGTTGGATACAGTCTGTGAAAACAGGCAGGTTTGTCCACTATTGCTGCCAACCCTAGAATTTCCCAGCAGCATTATAATGCTCCCTAAAGAAATCCATGCCTTGCAGCTGAAGTGTCCGTTGTGCCTTTTGGGAGGAATATAATAGTTATAATTCCCTTCTCCCAGCTGCCAATCGCAGTGCTACGAAGTACCTCTCACTCACATGGCTGTCAGTTATCTCAATTCTTATTCGTCCATGCCTGTCATGTGATCAGGTCCTTCTCAGAAGCATCTCGGCACTGAAGTGAAGTGAAGACAGACTCATCTCAGGGGCTACAAGTGAAGACAGACTCATCTCAGTGGGCTACAAGTGAAGACAGACTCATCTCAGTGGGCTACAAGTGAAGACAGACTCATCTCAGTGGGCTACAAGTGAAGACAGACTCATCTCAGTGGGCTACAAGTGAAGACAGACTCATCTCAGTGGGCTACAAGTGAAGACAGACTCATCTCAGTGGGCTACAAGTGAAGACAGACTCATCTCAGTGGGCTACAAGTGAAGACAGACATCGGGGAAGCAACGCCGCCCGTCATTCTTATCCAATTCCAAGGTGCATATTGAGGATGTTCCAATCATTTCCATATTTCCTTTCCGTCAGCCAACCAGATCAGTAGGCCTAAGGAACAGCAAAAGCACGAGCCTATGTGGACATACTATCCCCCGTAGTACAAAAGTTCACCTACTCTTATTGGTCATCTTGTCCTTCTCTTCGAGAAATACATTTTCTCAAAACAGACTCTGGTGCGGTTTTGGAAGCGTCAGAACCCAATACAGCCACTGTACATAAAAACAACTTCTAAAAAGCAATGAGGCTGATGCAAAAGAATCAGAATGTTTAGCTTCAAATGTTGATCACCTATTAGGTTATTTCTTCCCATGATAAAAACACAGCAATGCCCACAAGGCAGAAGGCTATACGCACAAATGTTCCAAAATGGCAATTCGTGGGAATACACAGTTTTTCAAAAGCGCATCAGAAATGTAAGCGGTTTCATACAACAAAAAATATCCTTCAGAAATTGCCACTAAATTCCAGGCCTGATTGCTGCGTTCACGTGCTCGTCGGAACGCAGGAAATGTTCGACTTGCTATCTGGTTGATATATCGACAACCAGATATCAAGTTGGACATTTTTAGAACGTGGCATCATACCCTGACTTTGAAAAGGGATTGCGTGGCGATTATCTTAGCAACCGTGTGACGGAGATATGCCTTCCGCCAATTATTGACCATGGGATTCATATCTCCTCCTTTCTCTAATATCTTTGGTTGTGGGATTCCTATCTCCTCCTTTCTCTAATATCTCTGGTTGTGGGATTCCTATCTCCTCCTTCTCCAATATCTTTGGTTGTGGGATTCCTATCTCCTCCTTTCTCTAATATCTCCTCCTTCTCCATTATCTCTGGTTGTGGGATTCCTATCTCCTCCTTTCTCGAATATCTCTGGTTGTGGGATTCCTATCTCCTCCTTTCTCTATTATCTCCTCCTTCTCCATTATCTTTGGTTGTGGGATTCCTATCTCCTCCTTTCTCTAATATCTCCTCCTTCTCCATTATCTCTGGTTGTGGGATTCCTATCTCCTCCTTTCTCTAATATCTCTGGTTGTGGGATTCCTATCTCCTCCTTTCTCTAATATCTCTGGTTGTCAGAAAGTATTCACACCCTTTGACTTTTTCCACATTTTGTCGTGTTACAAAGTGGGATTAAAATTCATTTAATTGTCGTTGTTTATCAACTATCTACACAAAATACTCCAATGTCAAAGTGGAAGAAAAATTATACTATTTGTAAAAAAAAAAAATTATAATAATAATATTTGATTGACAAAAAAACTCCATTTAAAATTCCGTCTGTAACGAAACATGGAAAAGGTCAAGGGGTGTGAAATCATTTCTGAAGGCCCTGTGTACAACATGTTTATCCACATATCATACTGACATTTAAAACGGTTTCTCCAAGTCAGGACTCTTATAATGAATCAAATAGCATAACTGTTTTTAAAAGAGCTTTAAACCTCTCCACTGTGCCAGTTCATGTTTTAATAAATCATAGTATAAAAAAAGACAAGCACATTATTGCACTCCACCAACCATTTTACAAGCAGAGAAATATGCTGTCCTTGTTTAGATGAGAGAAAGTGTTTTTCCCAGAGCCTTACCGCAAATCCAATGACACTTCTTCCCAGATAATAATAGCTCCGCAGTCCTGCGTAACGGATGCTGCTGGAGGAAATGAAATGACTGGATGTATGACCAAAAGGCCTCTTCTAGAAACACTTGAATTACATTCCTGGAATGTGGCGTGAGTGGTCTCTAGTTGTACCTGCATCGATTCACATCATAAACCACAATGAAAATCACACCAGAGACCAGCCAGAGACCAGATGGAGCCTGAGACAGCAGAGTGGGAGGATGGAGTTATGGGGGCACTTTAACCTCTTGTCAAGCACAGATTAAACAAGACGAGGTCTACTTCCTAAATGTAGGCATTTGGGACACGGACTAGAGGACGGATCATCAAATAGATTCAGCCGCTGTGGGGGAACATAATTACAAATCATTTGTAGACTGAAAATATATTTTAGTCAAACATTATCTGTTCGGGCTTCTTGCTGTCAATTTGCATTGGATTTCAGTTCCTTCTAAGACCTGTGTTGAAGCATCACTGATTGAAAACAGATCAACTCAGCCATAAGCATGTACGGTTTTAAAAAATACATTTTATTGAACAAGTTTGAACAAGTTGAACAAGTTCAGGTTGTTTTTTAAAACATTTTCAGTCAGGTTGTGACTGCACAGTTACATAAAACTAACCTGAATCTCATGGGAAACAACAAACAAATGGAATGTTATGGTCCACGCTGTTCTGAGGCCAGTATTACAGAGGCCAGTATTACACAGGCCAGTATTACACAGGCCAGTATTACCGAGGCCAGTATTACAGAGGCCAGTATTACACAGGCCAGTATTACAGAGGCCAGTATTACAGAGGCCAGCATTACACAGGCCAGTATTACACAGGCCAGTATTACCGAGGCCAGTATTACAGAGGCCAGTATTACCGAGGCCAGTATTACAGAGGCCAGTATTACACAGGCCAGTATTACCGAGGCCAGTATTACAGAGGCCAGTATTACAGAGGCCAGTATTACAGAGGCCAGTATTACAGAGGCCAGTATTACAGAGGCCAGCATTACACAGGCCAGTATTACACAGGCCAGTATTACAGAGGCCAGTATTACAGAGGCCAGTATTACAGAGGCCAGCATTACACAGGCCAGTATTACACAGGCCAGTATTACAGAGGCCAGTATTACAGAGGCCAGCATTACAGAGGCCAGCATTACACAGGCCAGTATTACAGAGGCCAGTATTACAGAGGCCAGCATTACACAGGCCAGTATTACAGAGGCCAGTATTACCGAGGCCAGCATTACACAGGCCAGTATTACAGAGGCCAGTATTACAGAGGCCAGTATTACACAGGCCAGTATTACCGATGCCAGCATTACACAGGCCAGTATTACCGAGGCCAGTATTACACAGGCCAGTATTACAGAGGCCAGTATTACCGAGGCCAGTATTACCGAGGCCAGTATTACAGAGGCCAGTATTACACAGGCCAGTATTACACAGGCCAGTATTACCGAGGCCAGCATTACAGAGGCCAGTATTACACAGGCCAGTATTACACAGGCCAGCATTACCGAGGCCAGTATTACACAGGCCAGCATTACCGAGGCCAGTATTACACAGGCCAGTATTACACAGGCCAGTATTACCGAGGCCAGCATTACAGAGGCCAGTATTACACAGGCCAGTATTACACAGGCCAGTATTACACAGGCCAGTATTACAGAGGCCAGTATTACAGAGGCCAGTATTACCGAGGCCAGTATTACACAGGCCAGTATTACACAGGCCAGTATTACAGAGGCCAGTGTTACAGAGGCCAGTATTACACAGGCCAGTGTTACAAAGTCCAGTATTACCGAGGCCAGTATTACACAGGCCAGTATTACACAGGCCAGTATTACACAGGCCAGTATTACAGAGGCCAGTGTTACAGAGGCCAGTATTACACAGGCCAGTGTTACAAAGTCCAGCATTACAGAGGCCAGTATTACACAGGCCAGTATTACACAGGCCAGTATTACACAGGCCAGTATTACCGAGGCCAGTATTACAGAGGCCAGTATTACACAGGCCAGTGTTACAAAGTCCAGTATTACCGAGGCCAGTATTACAGAGGCCAGTATTACAGAGGCCAGTATTACACAGGCCAGTATTACACAGGCCAGTATTACAGAGGCCAGCATTACACAGGCCAGTATTACAGAGGCCAGTATTACACAGGCCAGTATTACAGAGGCCAGTATTACCGAGGCCAGCATTACAGAGGCCAGTATTACACAGGCCAGTATTACACAGGCCAGCATTACACAGGCCAGTATTACACAGGCCAGTATTACCGAGGCCAGCATTACACAGGCCAGTATTACACAGGCCAGCATTACACAGGCCAGTATTACCGAGGCCAGTATTACAGAGGCCAGCATTACAGAGGCCAGCATTACAGAGGCCAGCATTACACAGGCCAGTATTACACAGGCCAGTATTACACAGGCCAGCATTACAGAGGCCAGCATTACACAGGCCAGTATTACCGAGGCCAGTATTACACAGGCCAGTATTACACAGGCCAGTATTACACAGGCCAGTATTACAGAGACCAGTATTACCGATGCCAGCATTACAGAGGCCAGTATTACAGAGACCAGTATTACAGAGACCAGTATTACAGAGACCAGTATTACACAGGCCAGTATTACACAGGCCAGCATTACACAGGCCAGTATTACAGAGGCCAGTATTACCGAGGCCAGTATTACCGAGGCCAGTATTACCGAGGCCAGTATTACCGAGGCCAGTATTACCGAGGCCAGTATTACAGAGGCCAGTGTTACCGAGGCCAGTATTACACAGGCCAGCATTACACAGGCCAGCATTACCGAGGCCAGTATTACCGAGGCCAGTGTTACCGAGGCCAGTATTACACAGGCCAGTATTACAGAGGCCAGTATTACACAGGCCATATTGCAGGCCAGTAGACCAAGGCCAGTATTACACAGGCCAGTATTACCGAGGCCAGTATTACAGAGGCCAGTATTACCGATGCCAGTATTACAGAGGCCAGCATTACAGAGGCCAGCATTACAGAGGCCAGCATTACAGAGGCCAGTATTACAGAGGCCAGTATTACCGAGGCCAGCATTACAGAGGCCAGTATTACAGAGGCCAGTATTACAGAGGCCAGTATTACACAGGCCAGTATTACCGAGGCCAGTATTACACAGGCCAGCATTACAGAGGCCAGCATTACAGAGGCCAGTATTACCGAGGCCAGTATTACCGAGGCCAGCATTACAGAGGCCAGTATTACCTGCCTAAACCCTAAACCATAACCAATGGTGGAGGATCGTCCAGTGTCATCACAATGTTTGAGTCACAAATGGAACCCTTTCCCCTATATAGTGCACTACTATTGACCAGAGCCCTTTTTCAAACGTAGTGCACTATATAACCAATGAGTCATTCTATCACACAGACTGAGTACCTAGGACATAAAGAAGACATCCTAGGTCAGTACATGCTAACAACACATTTGGTACGCGACCGTGGGCCCATACAACCATACATTCCTATTTGAGTTAGCCACACGGTTTATTTTTGATCAACAGTATACAGGACAATGACCATTCAGGGTATATGAAGTCCACTCTGTCACACTGTCCTAATAGCAAACAGCGCTCCATTCCCTATCACGTTACTATGGAAACCCTGGGACTACCGTAAAAGGCACATTCAAGTATTTTGGGGGTTTAAAAGCAACAGAGTAAAAGATACAACCACACCATATTGTCACCGAGATTTCTATGAACAACATTCATTTCCTTAACCTTGGACTGGCAGGTGCTTTGACTAAACCTGCTGCAACACACACACACACACACACACACACAAGTTTCTCCGTCCATGCTGCAACACAGAGACCAAGGCTACTGTTATACATCACTTCTCCTTACTGTCTGCTGGGCATCAACCATCCAGCCAGTCATCCAGCCAGCCAGCCAGCCAGCCAGTCATCCAGCCAGTCAGCCAGCCAGCCAGTCATCCAGCCACTCATCCAGTAAGCCAGCCAGTCAGCCAGCCACTCATCCAGTCAGTCAGCCAGCCAGCCAGCCAGCCAGCCAGCCAGCCAGTAAGCCAGTCAGCCATCCAGTCATCCAGCCAGTCAGCCATCCAGTCATCCATCCAGTCAGCCATCCAGTCATCCAGCCAGTCAGCCATCCAGTCATCCAGCCAGTCAGCCATCCAGTCAGCCATCCAGTCAGCCATCCAGTCAGCCAGTCAGTCAGCCAGCATCAGATGAATAATACTACAACTAAATAAAATAAACTCAGGTCAGCAAAGCTTGTCATATCAGATATAGCCTCATAAGCAGACTGCACAAGCTAGCCAGCTGAGAAGTCCACCAGGAGAGACATCCTGGATCAGCTGCCAGTAGAACGTAACCCAGTGGGTTGGTAGGTAGAGACCAGACTAACGGACCACGTAGAACCCGCTGTATGGACCCGGTACACAACAACGTGGGTTGGTAGGTAGAGACCAGACTAACGGACCGCGTAGAACCCGCTGTATGGACCCGGTACACAACAACGTGGGTTGGTAGGTAGAGACCAGACTAACGGACCACGTAGAACACGCTGTATGGACCCGGTACACAACAACGTGGGTTGGTAGGTAGAGACCAGACTAACGGACCATGTAGAACCCGCTGTATGGACCCGGTACACAACAACGTGGGTTGGTAGGTAGAGACCAGACTAACGGACCACGTAGAACACGCTGTATGGACCCGGTACACAACAACGTGGGTTGGTAGGTAGAAACCAGACTAACGGACCACGTAGAACCAGCTGTCTGGACCCGGTACACAACAACGTGGGTTGGTAGGTAGAGACCAGACTAACGGACCACGTAGAACCCGCTGTATGGACCCGGTACACAACAACGTGGGTTGGTAGGTAGAGACCAGACTAACGGACCACGTAGAACACGCTGTATGGACCCGGTACACAACAACGTGGGTTGGTAGGTAGAGACCAGACTAACGGACCACGTAGAACCCGCTGTATGGACCCGGTACACAACAACATCTCACCTTTTGATCTGTTTCATATTTAAAGAAAATGAATTAATTAATTTATGTTGAACCATCTATAGAACACGTGACCCAAATAGGTCAGGCCAAACTCTGCCTGGTCCGGGCCCTGCTGACACAACCGAAGAACCGTTCAGACCAAACTCTTCCCGGTCCGGGCCCTGCTGACACAACGGAAGAACCGTGTCTGGCCAAGAACACATGTCAAAGCACCATCAGCATTATGAAGAACAAAGTATGTAGTTGGTTAGAGAACAGTTCTACTGTTGACCTCTGACCTCTATGTTCCTGTTGCACGGTGTGCTCTATGAGAGGATAAAAGAGGTGAAACCCAGCCTTTGAATTGCTTCCTGTCAGATACGTACATCAAATCATATCAATGAAACAATCTGACCTTTTAAAATGAAATAAAAAGATTGAACAGAAGAAAAGTAAGAAGGTCAAGATGATGTTGTTTTGTACGGAGCCTTTTGTCTGTTGCTGCTGCATAGGGGGGTTTCAGACAGCACATTCATCAGGTGCTGCCAACTGGAGCACCAACAGCCTGAGAGAACACCACCAAGATCTTTAAACAGGAACCAAAATATACACCGGGACGGTTTGATCTAGTGCTCTGACCTTTCCACCAGGGTTGAGTTCAATACCATTTCAATTCAGAAAGTAAAACTAAATTCAAAATGTTAAATCATTTTTTTTTTTAAAGCTTGAAGAGAATTGAAATTTGTAATTTCAGTGTACTTCCTGAATTGACAGGAATCAAAAACGGAATTGACCCCAATCTTGGTTTTGACCTGTAGAAATAAATACCCCCTTTATGCACAAACAGACCATGAGAATGTATCTTACAGAGAGGGAGGGGGTATCACTGGGAGAAGAGCCAAACCACCACTAGCCCCAGGGCCACAGCAGCTCTGACAGGGGGAGGGAAATCACTGGGAGAAGAGCCAAACCACCACTAGCCCCAGGGCCACGGCAGCTCTGACAGGGGGAGGGAAATCACTAGGAGAAGAGCCAAACCACCACTAGCCCCAGGGCCACAGCAGCTCTGACAGGGGGAGGGAAATCACTGGGAGAAGAGCCAAACCACCACTAGCCCCAGGGCCACGGCAGCTCTGACAGGGGGAGGGAAATCACTGGGAGAAGAGCCAAACCACCACTAGCCCCAGGGCCACGGCAGCTCTGACAGGGGGAGGGAAATCACTGGGAGAAGAGCCAAACCACCACTAGCCCCAGGGCCACGGCAGCTCTGACAGGGGGAGGGAAATCACTGGGAGAAGAGCCAAACCACCACTAGCCCCAGGGCCACGGCAGCTCTGACAGGGGGAGGGAAATCACTGGGAGAAGAGCCAAACCACCACTAGCCCCAGGGCCACGGCAGCTCTGACAGGGGGAGGGAAATCACTGGGAGAAGAGCCAAACCACCACTAGCCCCAGGGCCACGGCAGCTCTGACAGGGGGAGGGAAATCACTGGGAGAAGAGCCAAACCACCACTAGCCCCAGGGCCACGGCAGCTCCAGCCCCCATGTTGAGCAGGACAGGCCTCCAGTACAGCCAGCGTTCTCTCTGCCTCTCTGTGTTCGTCAGTCTCTGTTTCATCAGGTGAAGCTTCTGGGCCGTGCAGGCGATACGCTCCTCCCTGTGTCTCTTCCTCAGACTGGAATAAGATAAGAAGATGAGGGTTTCATTACATGGTTAGAGAAGTCTGGAAGGGACCTAAATGAATACCATCTAAACATGTGAGTCTGGAAGGGTCCTAATTGAATACCATCTAAACATGTGAGTCTGGAAGGGTCCTAATTGAATACCATCTAAACATGTGAGTCTGGAAGGGACCTAATTGAATACCATCTAAACATGTGAGTCTGGAAGGGTCCTAATTGAATACCATCTAAACATGTGAGTCTGGAAGGGTCCTAATTGAATACCATCTAAACATGTGAGTCTGGAAGGGACCTAATTGAATGCCATCTAAAACATGTGAGTCTGGAAGGGACCTAATTGAATACCATCTAAACATGTGAGTCTGGAAGGGTCCTAATTGAATACCATCTAAACATGTGAGTCTGGAAGGGTCCTAATTGAATACCATCTAAACATGTGAGTCTGGGGGGGGTCCTAATTGAATACCATCTAAACATGTGAGTCTGGAAGGGTCCTAATTGAATACCATCTAAAACATGTGAGTCTGGAAGGGACCTAATTGAATACCATCTAAACATGTGAGTCTGGAAGGGTCCTAATTGAATACCATCTAAACATGTGAGTCTGGAAGGGTCCTAATTGAATACCATCTAAACATGTGAGTCTGGAAGGGTCCTAATTGAATACCATCTAAACATGCGAGTCTGGAAGGGTCCTAATTGAATACCATCTAAACATGTGAGTCTGGAAGGGTCCTAAATGAACACCATCTAAACATGTGAGTCTGGAAGGGTCCTAAATGAACACCATCTAAACATGTGAGTCTGGAAGGGTCCTAATTGAATACCATCTAAACATGTGAGTCTGGAAGGGTCCTAATTGAATACCATCTAAACATGTGAGTCTGGAAGGGACCTAATTGAATGCCATCTAAACATGCGAGTCTGGAAGGGTCCTAATTGAATACCATCTAAACATGTGAGTCTGGAAGGGTCCTAATTGAATACCATCTAAACATGTGAGTCTGGAAGGGTCCTAATTGAATACCATCTAAACATGTGAGTCTGGAAGGGTCCTAATTGAATACCATCTAAACATGTGAGTCTGGAAGGGTCCTAATTGAATACCATCTAAACATGTGAGTCTGGAAGGGTCCTAATTGAATGCCATCTAAACATGTGAGTCTGGAAGGGTCCTAATTGAATGCCATCTAAACATGTGAGTCTGGAAGGGTCCTAATTGAATACCATCTAAACATGTGAGTCTGGAAGGGTCCTAATTGAATGCCATCTAAACATGTGAGTCTGGAAGGGACCTAATTGAATACCATCTAAACATGTGAGTCTGGAAGGGTCCTAATTGAATGCCATCTAAACATGTGAGTCTGGAAGGGACCTAAATGAATACCATCTAAACATGTGAGTCTGGAAGGGTCCTAATTGAATACCATCTAAACATGTGAGTCTGGAAGTGTCCTAATTGAATACCATCTAAACATGTGAGTCTGGAAGGGTCCTAATTGAATGCCATCTAAACATGTGAGTCTGGAAGGGACCTAATTGAATGCCATCTAAACATGTGAGTCTGGAAGGGACCTAATTGAATGCCATCTAAACATGTGAGTCTGGAAGGGTCCTAATTGAATGCCATCTCAACAGTCTGCCCAGCACTGAAGGCCCACAGCCAGCTTCAGTGGGAGGAGTTAAGCAGACAATAGAAAGAAGCAGTAGAGGGCAATACACCTGGAGGTGTACTGACCTTGGCACCTCCGCCAGGTCCTTCTCTGAGCTGTCTGGATCTGTCCCGTCTTCTGATGTCCGGTCCTCTCTGGACAACGCCACAGGCTCAGGCTCCACACAGGGCTGGCCGTTGGGCTCTTCTGAGGGCCGACTGGGGGACGGGGGGGCGGGGGTGTCTAAAGGCCGTGGTGGGGGTAGAGGGGGCGGGGGTGTCTAAAGGCCGTGGTGGGGTGGGGGTGTCTAAAGGCCGTGGTGGGGGTAGAGGGGGGCGGGGGTGTCTAAAGGTCGTGGTGGGGGTAGAGGGGGCGGGGGTGTCTAAAGGCCGTGGTGGGGTGTGGGTGTCTAAAGGCCGTGGTGGGGGTAGAGGGGGGGCGGGGGTGTCTAAAGGTCGTGGTGGGGTGGGGGTGTCTAAAGGCCGTGGTGGGGGTAGAGGGGGGGCGGGGGTGTCAGAGAGCCACCTGGGAGGGGGGGCAGGCGGTGAATCGCATACTGTTGCTCTGTCCTCTCTGGACAGCTCTCTCTTCTGGCTCTGGACAGACAGACAGGACAGTAGTTAATGACCAACAGACAGACAGACAGGACAGTAGTTAATGACCAACAGCCACTCATACAGACAGACAGGACAGTAGTTAATGACCAACAGACAGACAGACAGACAGACAGAAAGGACAGTAGTTAATGACCAACAGACAGACAGACAGACAGACAGGACAGTAGTTAATGACCAACAGACAGACAGACAGGACAGTAGTTAATGACCAACAGCTCCCCAGACAGACAGACAGACAGACAGACAGACAGACAGACAGACAGACAGACAGACAGACAGACAGACAGACAAGTAGTTAATGAAGACACAGTTCTGCTCACCTTTCGGTTACTAGTCCAACGCTCTAACCACTAGGCTACCTGCCGCCCCAGAATGACCCTGTACAGTGTCACAACCCCCCACAACCCCCACAACTCCCATGATGCTCTTGGCTCCCTCCAGCTAACTAGGTGTGTGGTTAGGGTTAGCGGTGTTACCTGTACAGAGCAGTCTCCCATGATGCTCTTGGCTCCCTCCAGCTAACTAGGTGTGTGGTTAGGGTTAGCGGTGTTACCTGTACAGGGCAGTCTCCCATGATGCTCTTGGCTCCCTCCAGGACAGCCCTGTAGGAGAAGCGTAGCTGGTCAGGAGTCTGGATCAGACCCATCCGGTACTCTCTCATGTCCAGCAGAACTCTCAGAATGTCCACTGACGACGAGCCCTTCCTCTTGTCCATCTGGACAGGAGAGAGAGAATGACTTCACCCACAACACCAGGGACAGGAGAGAATGACTTCACCCACAACACCAGGGACAGGAGAGAGAGAGAATGACTTCACCCACGACACCAGAGACAGGAGAGAGAGAATGACTTCACCCACAACACCAGGGACAGGAGAGAGAATGACTTCACCCACAACACCAGGGACAAGAGAGAGAGAGAATGACTTCACCCACAACACCAGGGACAGGAGAGAGATAATGACTTCACCCACAACACCAGGGACAGGAGAGAGAATGACTTCACCCACAACACCAGGGACAGGGGAGAGAGAATGACTTCACCCACAACACCAGGGACAGGAGAGAGAGAGAATGACTTCACCCACAACACCAGGGACAGGAGAGAGAGAATGACTTCACCCACAACACCAGGGACAGGAGAGAGAGAGAGAATGACTTCACCCACAACACCAGGGACAGGAGAGAGAGAGAATGACTTCACCCACAACACCAGGGACAGGAGAGAGAGAATGACTTCACCCACGACACCAGGGACAGGAGAGAGAGAATGACTTCACCCACAACACCAGGGACAGGAGAGAGAGAATGACTTCACCCACAACACCAGGGACAGGAGAGAGAGAATGACTTCACCCACAACACCAGGGACAGGAGAGAGAGAATGACTTCACCCACAACACCAGGGACAAGAGAGAGAGAGAATGACTTCACCCACAACACCAGGGACAGGAGAGAGAGAATGGCTTCACCCACAACACCAGGGACAAGAGAGAATGACTTCACCCACAACACCAGGGACAGGAGAGAGAGAATGACTTCACCCACAACACCAGGGACAGGAGAGAGAGAATGGCTTCACCCACAACACCAGGGACAAGAGAGAATGACTTCACCCACAACACCAGGGACAGGAGAGAGAGAATGACTTCACCCACGACACCAGGGACAGGAGAGAGAGAATGACTTCACCCACAACACCAGGGACAGGAGAGAGAGAATGACTTCACCCACAACACCAGGGACAGGAGAGAGAGAGAATGGCTTCACCCACAACACCAGGGACAGGAGAGAGAGAATGACTTCACCCACAACACCAGGGACAGGAGAGAGAGAATGACTTCACCCACAACACCAGGGACAGGAGAGAGAGAATGACTTCACCCACGACACCAGGGACAGGAGAGAGAATGACTTCACCCACAACACCAGGGACAGGAGAGAGAGAATGACTTCACCCACAACACCAGGGACAGGAGAGAGAGAATGACTTCACCCACAACACCAGGGACAGGAGAGAGAGAATGACTTCACCCACAACACCAGGGACAGGAGAGAGAGAATGGCTTCACCCACAACACCAGGGACAGGAGAGAGAGAGAATGACTTCACCCACAACACCAGGGACAGGAGAGAGAGAATGACTTCACCCACGACACCAGGGACAAGACCGGCTGGTCTACATAATGCTGAACAGTACATTTAGCCTGGAGACACAGCCCATCTGTAAATAGCCCACCCAACTACCTCATCCCCATATTGTTATTTATTTTTGCTCCTTTTGCACCCCAGTATCTCTACCTGCACATCATCATCTGCACATCTATCACTCCAGTGTTGATGCTAAATTGTAATTATTTTATCCTCTATGGCCTATTTATTGCCTTACCTCCCTACTCTTCAACATTTCCACACACTGTACATAGATGTTTCTATTGTGTTATTGACTGTATGTTTGTTTACTCCATGTGTAACTCTTTGTTGTTGTCGCACTGCTTTGCTTTATCTTGACCAGGTCGCAGTTGTAAATGAGAACTTGTTCTCACCTGGCCTACCTGGTTAAATAAAGGGTTAGGGTTATATATATATATATATATATACATAACTGGTTAAATAAAAGGTTAGGGTTATATATATAAATACCTGGTTAAAGGGTTATATATATAAATACATGATTAAATAAAGGGTTAGGGTTATATATATATATATATATACATAACTGGTTAAATAAAAGGTTAGGGTTATATATATAAATACATGATTAAATAAAGGGTTAGGGTTATATATATATATATATATATACATAACTGGTTAAATAAAAGGTTAGGGTTATATATATAAATACATGATTAAATAAAAGGTTAGGGTTATATATATAAATACATGATTAAATAAAGGGTTAGGGTTATATATATATATATATATATATATATATATATATATATATATATATATATATATATATATATATATATATATATATATATATATATATAAATACATGGTTCAATAAAGGTGAAAAAAAAAACATAAAAATACAGTTTGACCTGGAGCTGATGTGAAACACCACGTAGTAGAGCCTTGTCCGAGACAGAATCTCCTGTATCTGTAGCGGGAACAGGCTCAATGTCCAAGGAAACCCCTGAACAGCTAGTCTACTTTCAAACCAACCTCGGGCATTCAATTACAATGTAAAAACAGGAAGTGTTGATGTTACCAGGATGAGACACGTGTCGACCAACGAGAAGGTCCCCGAGCGTCCAATCCCAGCGCTGCAGTGGACCACGGAGGGCCCGTGCTCCGGCCCCAATGAGCCAGACTCCCGCACCTTCACCAGGAAGTTGAGGAAAGAGGCCGGGGATTCTGGGACGCCAAAGTCAGGCCAGGTGGTGTAGTGAAAGTGGTATATCTCTGTGGTTCCTCCTGTCTGGATAAAAGACATGTCGTTTTATTACGGTGACTGTTGCTAACAGCAACGTCCTCATGACACACACGGAGACGAAGAGCTCACCTCTGTGTTCCTCAGCTCCAACACTCGTATGATGTAGTTGGACATGTCCTCTTCCTTCAACAGCGTCACGACAAACCCGGTGTCGGTGTAAGACAGCTGCTGTTCCTCGGCTGTAGGCCAGTACTGAGCACACTTCTCCTGTTGGGGGGGACAATACATCAGTCAGCTGTAGTACTGAGCACACTTCTCCTGTTGGGGGGGGGGACAATACATCAGTCAGCTGTAGTACTGAGCACACTTCTCCTGTTGGGGGGGAACAATACATCAGTCAGCTGTAGTACTGAGGACACTTCTCCTGTTGGGGGGGGGACAATACATCAGTCAGCTGTAGTACTGAGCACACTTCTCCTGTTGGGGGGGGGACAATACATCAGTCAGCTGTAGTACTGAGCACACTTCTCCTGTTGGGGGGGGACAATACATCAGTCAGCTGTAGTACTGAGCACACTTCTCCTGTTGGGGGGGGGACAATACATCAGTCAGCTGTAGTACTGAGCACACTTCTCCTGTTGGGGGGGGGGCAATACATCAGTCAGCTGTAGTACTGAGCACACTTCTCCTGTTGGGGGGGACAATACATCAGTCAGCTGTAGTACTGAGCACACTTCTCCTGTTGGGGGGGGGGACAATACATCAGTCAGCTGTAGTACTGAGGACACTTCTCCTGTTGGGGGGGGACAATACATCAGTCAGCTGTAGTACTGAGCACACTTCTCCTGTTGGGGGGGACAATACATCAGTCAGCTGTAGTACTGAGGACACTTCTCCTGTTGGGGGGGACAATACATCAGTCAGCTGTAGTACTGAGGACACTTCTCCTGTTGGGGGGGGGACAATACATCAGTCAGCTGTAGTACTGAGCACACTTCTCCTGTTGGGGGGGGGGGACAATACATCAGTCAGCTGTAGTACTGAGGACACTTCTCCTGTTGGGGGGGGGCAATACATCAGTCAGCTGTAGTACTGAGGACACTTCTCCTGTTGGGGGGGGACAATACATCAGTCAGCTGTAGTACTGAGGACACTTCTCCTGTTGGGGGGGGGCAATACATCAGTCAGCTGTAGTACTGAGGACACTTCTCCTGTTGGGGGGGGACAATACATCAGCCAGCTGTAGTACTGAGGACACTTCTCCTGTTGGGGGGGGCAATACATCAGTCAGCTGTAGCACTGAGGACACTTCTCCTGTTGGGGGGGGACAATACATCAGTCAGCTGTAGTACTGAGGACACTTCTCCTGTTGGGGGGGACAATACATCAGTCAGCTGTAGCACTGAGGACACTTCTCCTGTTGGGGGGGGGACAATACATCAGTCAGCTGTAGTACTGAGCACACTTCTCCTGTTGGGGGGGGACAATACATCAGTCAGCTGTAGTACTGAGGACACTTCTCCTGTTGGGGGGGGACAATACATCAGTCAGCTGTAGTACTGAGCACACTTCTCCTGTTGGGGGGGGACAATACATCAGTCAGCTGTAGTACTGAGGACACTTCTCCTGTTGGGGGGGGGGGGACAATACATCAGTCAGCTGTAGTACTGAGGACACTTCTCCTGTTGGGGGGGGGACAATACATCAGTCAGCTGTAGTACTGAGCACACTTCTCCTGTTGGGGGGGACAATACATCAGTCAGCTGTAGTACTGAGGACACTTCTCCTGTTGGGGGGGACAATACACATCAGTCAGCTGTAGTACTGAGGACACTTCTCCTGTTGGGGGGGGGGGACAATACATCAGTCAGCTGTAGTACTGAGGACACTTCTCCTGTTGGGGGGGACAATACATCAGTCAGCTGTAGTACTGAGCACACTTCTCCTGTTGGGGGGACAATACATCAGTCAGCTGTAGGGGGGGGGGGGGGCAATACATCAGTCAGCTGTAGTACTGAGGACACTTCTCCTGTTGGGGGGGGGGACAATACATCAGTCAGCTGTAGTACTGAGGACACTTCTCCTGTTGGGGGGGGACAATACATCAGTCAGCTGTAGTACTGAGCACACTTCTCCTGTTGGGGGGGGGACAATACATCAGCCAGCTGTAGTACTGAGCACACTTCTCCTGTTGGGGGGGGACAATACATCAGCCAGCTGTAGTACTGAGCACACTTCTCCTGTTGGGGGGGGACAATACATCAGTCAGCTGTAGTACTGAGCACACTTCTCCTGTTGGGGGGGGACAATACATCAGTCAGCTGTAGTACTGAGGACACTTCTCCTGTTGGGGGGGGGACAATACATCAGTCAGCTGTAGTACTGAGGACACTTCTCCTGTTTGGGGGGAGGACAACTGAGGACACTTCTCCTGTTGGGGGGGGGGACAATACATCAGTGATTATCCCAACCTGAACACCTGATGGGATGGCTAACTAGCCACTGCAGCTCCCTGGTCTATTTGTGCATAATGATCACAGCACCCTGGACAGAGATACAATGAACAGAGGGTGTGTTGGTCCACACTTGGTTGTGTGGCCTAGACTGTGGCGGAAACCTAAAGCACAGGCTTGTCTGTCAGAGAGGGACGCCAATGTACTGTAGCTACAGATCCCTTCTCTAGGATTCTGTTCAGCATTATAACATGTATATAAGCTACTTACAGATCCCTTCTCTATGATTCTGTTCAGCATTATAACATGTATGTAGGCTACTTACAGATCCCTTCTCTATGATTCTGTTCAGCATTATAACATGTATTTAGGCTACTTACAGATCCCTTCTCTATGATTCTGTTCAGCATTATAACATGTATGTAGGCTACTTACAGATCCCTTCTCTATGATTCTGTTCAGCATTATAACATGTATGTAGGCTACTTACAGATCCCTTCTCTATGATTCTGTTCAGCATTATAACATGTATTTAGGCTACTTACAGATCCCTTCTCTATGATTCTGTTCAGCATTATAACATGTATGTAGGCTACTTACAGATCCCTTCTCTATGATTCTGTTCAGCATTATAACATGTATGTAGGCTACTTACAGATCCCTTCTCTATGATTCTGTTCAGCATTATAACATGTATATAGGCTACTTACAGATCCCTTCTCTAGGATTCTGTTCAGCATTATAACATGTATGTAGGCTACTTACAGATCCCTTCTCTATGATTCTGTTCAGCATTATAACATGTATGTAGGCTACTTACAGATCCCTTCTCTATGATTCTGTTCAGCATTATAACAGCTTTGGAGTTCTGCTCCCAGACCATCAACCAGAAGTGACCGCAGGTGTTCTTCAAGGGGCCCTTTGGGAGAAAACACACTGCTTCATCACCAACTGAAACACAGACCAACCCTTCAAATGTAGATACACAATCCTTAGTACATGTTGAGTGAAAATCTCATTTCAGTGATCAGTACAGAATGAATGGAAATGTCTGAGCTACTTGTATGTACTGACCTGAGACAGAATGTAGGTTCTTTGGGCTTCGTCCACCGTGACTAGACTACTTATATGTACTGACCTGAGACAGAATGTAGGCTCTTTGGGCTTCGTCCACCGTGACTAGACTACTTATATGTACTGACCTGAGACAGAATGTAGGTTCTTTGGGCTTCGTCCACCGTGACTAGACTACTTATATGTACTGACCTGAGACAGAATGTAGGTTCTTTGGGCTTCGTCCACCATGACTAGACTACTTATATGTACTGACCTGAGACAGAATGTAGGTTCTTTGGGCTTCGTCCACCGTGACTAGACTACTTATATGTACTGACCTGAGACAGAATGTAGGTTCTTTGGGCTTCGTCCACCGTGACTAGACTACTTATATGTACTGACCTGAGACAGAATGTAGGTTCTTTGGGCTTCCTCCACTGTGACTAGACTTGCATTGATGTAGTCATTTTCAGAGTTTTCAAGTTTAACGCGACTGTGATCATCTGAAACCAGATATATTTAAATGTGTAAATTAAAACTATTTGCGAATCGTCAAGGTGTAAACATTCATCACACTGATGACTAGTGTAGCGTACTTCATGAATGATAGTTGCACAGACAAAAATACTTACAGGGACTGACATCTCGATATCGGTTTCGATTCTGATTCTCTGGAAGTTTTGCCACCTTATACGAATAGTCGCTGGCTTGGTTTCGGATTTCCTGAGAAAGAATCAGAACAAAGACCAGCCAGCGACTGTGAATATGACTTTCATTGAAATGTGTACAGGTCTGATCTACAGCAACTACCAGCAGACATCTGCAGTAAGAGCACGAACAAACAGGTTATCAACTTCAGAGAAAGGCTTACTACTGGCTACTGGGTATAACCCTGTCTCCTACCCCTAGCCTAGAACCTCTATAACCCTGTCTCCTAGCCTAGAACCTCTATAACCCTGTCTCCTAGCCCTAGCCTAGAACCTCTATAACCCTGTCTCCTAGCCTAGAACCTCTATAACCCTGTCTCCTAGCCCTAGCCTAGAACCTCTATAACCCTGTCTCCTATCCCTAGAACCTCTATAACCCTGTCTCCTATCCCTAGAACCTCTATAACCCTGTCTCATATCCCTAGCCTAGAACCTCTATAACCCTGTCTCCTAGCCTAGAACCTCTATAACCCTGTCTCCTATCCCTAGAACCTCTATAACCCTGTCTCCTAGCCCTAGAACATCTATAAGCCTGTCTCCTATCCCTAGAACCTCTATAACCCTGTCTCCTATCCCTAGAACATCTATAAGCCTGTCTCCTATCCCTAGAACCTCTATAACCCTGTCTCCTATCCCTAGAACATCTATAAGCCTGTCTCCTATCCCTAGCCTAGAACCTCTATAACCCTGTCTCCTATCCCTAGAACATCTATAAGCCTGTCTCCTATCCCTAGAACCTCTATAACCCTGTCTCCTATCCCTAGAACATCTATAAGCCTGTCTCCTATCCCTAGCCTAGAACCTCTATAAGCCTGTCTCCTATCCCTAGCCTAGAACCTCTATAACCCTGTCTCCTAGCCTAGAACCTCTATAACCCTGTCTCCTAGCCTAGAACCTCTATAACCCTGTCTCATATCCCTAGCCTAGAACCTCTATAACCCTGTCTCCTAGCCTAGAACCTCTATAACCCTGTCTCCTAGCCCTAGCCTAGAACCTCTATAACCCTGTCTCCTATCCCTAGAACCTCTATAACCCTGTCTCCTATCCCTAGAACCTCTATAACCCTGTCTCATATCCCTAGCCTAGAACCTCTATAACCCTGTCTCCTAGCCTAGAACCTCTATAACCCTGTCTCCTATCCCTAGAACCTCTATAACCCTGTCTCCTAGCCCTAGAACATCTATAAGCCTGTCTCCTGTCTCCTATCCCTAGAACCTCTATAACCCTGTCTCCTATCCCTAGAACATCTATAAGCCTGTCTCCTATCCCTAGAACCTCTATAACCCTGTCTCCTATCCCTAGAACATCTATAAGCCTGTCTCCTATCCCTAGAACCTCTATAACCCTGTCTCCTATCCCTAGAACATCTATAAGCCTGTCTCCTATCCCTAGCCTAGAACCTCTATAACCCTGTCTCCTATCCCTAGAACATCTATAAGCCTGTCTCCTATCCCTAGCCTAGAACCTCTATAAGCCTGTCTCCTATCCCTAGCCTAGAACCTCTATAACCCTGTCTCCTAGCCTAGAACCTCTATAACCCTGTCTCCTAGCCTAGAACCTCTATAACCCTGTCTCATATCCCTAGCCTAGAACCTCTATAACCCTGTCTCCTAGCCTAGAACCTCTATAACCCTGTCTCCTAGCCTAGAACCTCTATAACCCTGTCTCCTATCCCTAGCCTAGAACCTATATAACCCTGTCTCCTAGCCTAGAACCTCTATAACCCTGTCTCCTAGCCTAGAACCTCTATAACCCTGTCTCATATCCCTAGCCTAGAACCTCTATAACCCCGTCTCCTAGCCTAGAACCTCTATAACCCTGTCTCCTAGCCTAGAACCTCTATAACCCTTTCTCCTATCCCTAGCCTAGAACCTCTATAACCCTGTCTCCTAGCCTAGAACCTCTATAACCCTGTCTCCCATCCCTAGCCTAGAACCTTTATAACCCTGTCTCCTAGCCTAGAACCTCTATAACCCTGTCTCCTAGCCTAGAACCTCTATAACCCTGTCTCCTAGCCTAGAACCTTTATAACCCTGTCTCCTAGCCTAGAACCCTGTCTCCTATCCCTAGCCTAGAACCTCTATAACCCTGTCTCCTAGCCTAGAACCTCTATAACCCTGTCTCCTAGCCTAGAACCTCTATAACCCTGTCTCCTAGCCTAGAACCTCTATAACCCTGTCTCCTAGCCTAGAAACCTGCCTCCTATCCCTAGCCTAGAACCTTTATAACCCTGTCTCCTAGCCTAGAAACCTGCCTCCTATCCCTAGCCTAGAACCTCTATAACCCTGTCTCCTAGCCTAGAAACCTGCCTCCTATCCCTAGCCTAGAACCTCTATAACCCTGTCTCCTAGCCTAGAACCTCTATAACCCTGCTACTATAATACTAAAAGTAATGTTATTGGCCTCAACAGGCCCAACACTGGATTTTACTACATTGTAATGGAATGTAGGCAGAAGGATTATAGTCCTCATAATGAAAACAGCTACTAGGATAACATTGTAATCGTCCTCGTAATGAAAACAGCTACTAGGATAACATTGTAATCGTCCTCGTAATGAAAACAGCTACTAGGATAACATTGTAATCGTCCTCATAATGAAAACAGCTACTAGGATAACATTGTAATCGTCCTCGTAATGAAAACAGCTACTAGGATAACATTGTAATGGAATGTAGGCAGAAGGATTATAGTCCTCGTAATGAAAACAGCTACTAGGATAACATTGTAATGGAATGTAGGCAGAAGGATTATAGTCCTCGTAATGAAAACAGCTACTAGGATAACATTGTAATGGAATGTAGGCAGAAGGATTATAGTCCTCGTAATGAAAACAGCTACTAGGATAACATTGTAATCGTCCTCATAATGAAAACAGCTACTAGGATAACATTGTAATGGTCCTCGTAATGAAAACAGCTACTAGGATAACATTGTAATCGTCCTCGTAATGAAAACAGCTACTAGGATTACATTGTAATCGTCCTCGTAATGAAAACAGCTACTAGGATTACATTGTAATCGTCCTCGTAATGAAAACAGCTACTAGGATTACATTGTAATCGTCCTCGTAATGAAAACAGCTACTAGGATTACATTGTAATCGTCCTCGTAATGAAAACAGCTACTAGGATAACATTGTAATCGTCCTCGTAATGAAAACAGCTACTAGGATAACATTGTAATCGTCCTCATAATGAAAACAGCTACTAGGATAACATTGTAATCGTCCTCGTAATGAAAACAGCTACTAGGATAACATTGTAATGGAATGTAGGCAGAAGGATTATAGTCCTCGTAATGAAAACAGCTACTAGGATAACATTGTAATGGAATGTAGGCAGAAGGATTATAGTCCTCGTAATGAAAACAGCTACTAGGATAACATTGTAATGGAATGTAGGCAGAAGGATTATAGTCCTCATAATGAAAACAGCTACTAGGATAACATTGTAATCGTCCTCATAATGAAAACAGCTACTAGGATAACATTGTAATGGTCCTCATAATGAAAACAGCTACTAGGATAACATTGTAATCGTCCTCGTAATGAAAACAGCTACTAGGATTACATTGTAATCGTCCTCGTAATGAAAACAGCTACTAGGATTACATTGTAATCGTCCTCGTAATGAAAACAGCTACTAGGATTACATTGTAATCGTCCTCGTAATGAAAACAGCTACTAGGATTACATTGTAATCGTCCTCGTAATGAAAACAGCTACTAGGATAACATTGTAATCGTCCTCGTAATGAAAACAGCTACTAGGATTACATTGTAATCGTCCTCGTAATGAAAACAGCTACTAGGATAACATTGTAATCAACTCACATCCATGATTCTTCACATGTACATATCCATTTTACATGCTTGAAGATCAAATGTTGCCATTATTGATCATAACATCAGAAATCAGCGATTCAGAAAGATTTTTGGCTCCATTCTTTCAATTATTTGAATAATTCAACATCTTTATATATCTGGTTCGTCTGGCTCATGTGGTTGTTAATTCTACATCACTATGAACATTTTTGGGCATTCACAGGTATGGTCCTGTGAAATTGTCCAATAAGACCCCATAGAGTTGTTGGGCGGCCATATTGGGAAAAGGCTTCTATGAGGTTAATGTGTGAACTGTGATGGCCCTGTGAATACAATCCCTTTAAAACCCTGTTCTCGCTGTGTGTGTGTACTGTGATGGCCCTGTGAATAAAATCCCTTTAAAACCCTGTTCTCACTGTGTGTGTGTGTGTGTGTGTGTGTACTGTGATGGCCCTGTGAATAAAATCCCTTTAAAACCCTGTTCTCGCTGTGTGTGTGTACTGTGATGGCCCTGTAAATACAAATCCCTTTAAAACCCTGTTCTAGCTGTGTGTGTGTACTGTGATGGCCCTGTAAATACAAATCCCTTTAAAACCCTGTTCTAGCTGTGTGTGTGTACTGTGATGGCCCTGTAAATACAAATCCCTTTAAAACCCTGTTCTCACTGTGTGTGTGTAACTTGGTGATTCTATAACCAAAGTCACATTTCAAAAACATAGCTACCCCATTACAATGGCACCTTTGTGGGCGATTTTTAAACAACAGTTTGGTGTTGGTGCTTTCAAAGTTACATTACATATATAATTGGAAAGGTAATTTCATGACCTTTCAGAACCACTTGTAAAATAGGGTTTCCTTTTTCAAAGCCATTTATACAAGTCATTCTGATATGAACACTAGAGGTCTGTTGACATGAACATTATGAAAATGTGTCTTTCCAATAAGCTTTCCAATTATCTACGATTAAAGGGTATAAGTGAGCAATACCTTGTTGTATACTGACATTGTTGGTCATAGTAAAATAAAACTAACTGTAATAACACACAGAAGGCTACTGTTGCTGCACAACGATCACATATTTTTCAACTCTAGGGATATAAAACTCAAACATGAACTATAACACTCTCATAATAACTACAACTAGAAAACAGGACTGTGTGTTCCTTGTGGCCGAGAAAGGTAGTTATAGAGGCTGTTGTTAACTTGAGCTCCAGACATCCACTTCGCTGTAAATCTGCCCAGTTTCCTAGATACGGCAGCACATGCGCGCGCACATATTATTTCAGGAAGTGTTTGCGACTTCTCAGAAACAGGCGAGCCAGCTAATGTTGATGCACGTTTTCCGGAAGTCTGACTCTTGTCCTGTGAAGCTTAGTTTATCTTTCAGGATGAACACCAGTTTAACTAGTATTATCCATTCAATATACCGTTAAAATGACATAGTTTGGTGCTAGCTAGTATGATGGGATAATGTGCATAATTGCTAGCTAGTAACCGGGCAGCTAGCTAGCAACATAACTAACCTTAGCTAGGTTAGCAACCGAAAATTACACATTGAATGCCCAACTTACATTATAAAGGTTTTGCCACTGCCCAGACGAATCTATTTCCTCAAACCGTTGATCCATTTTGGTATTGATATTTCTGTCTTGTGAATATAGCCTGAATGTTATCGTTGTCAACGGTGAGTTAGCTGGCTAGCCCCAACTGACAGCCATCTACCGCGGAGAGTCAGCCGACTGTGTGGGGGATCTACGTCATCTCCACCAGACCTCTTTGCATGACGGATGGTTCACCTCGTCAGGGGTCTGGGGGTTGCCCAAACTCTGGTCCTGGGTGCACGTTTTGGTTGTTGCTCTCTAACGCAACACAGCTGATTCAAATAATCAAAGCTTAATTATGAGTTGGTTATTTTAATCAGCCCAAAACGGACACACAGGACAGAGTTTGGGAAACCACCAGAACCCTGAAGAGGAGAACTATCCGTCATGTTGGCGTCGGTTCTGTGACACCATTGGAAGGACGGCACCTGTGGGAGGAGTGTGGGAGATTATTAAAAGGATGAGTGGGGTCAGAAGGGAGTGGGATTATCCAGTGTTGACGAGTGGGAAGGATGTGGCAGTAACAGCTGAGGAGAAAGCAGAGATGATGGCCAAAGTGTTTGTCTCAGTGCATAGCTCTGCAAATTTGTCAGAGGAGACGGAGCATCGTGGAGTGCTGGATAGGAGGGAGGATGTAAATTATGTGTTGAATGCCCATGACAGAGGTGAAAAGGGCAATAGGTAAGGCTGGGTTAACTTCACCTGGGAAAGATGAGGTGTGCTATATTATGTTGGCCCATGTTAGTGATAAGGTATTGGTGTTGTACAACAGAGTGTATGGGGGGAGGGGGCTACCAGGCAGTTGGAAGGAGGCAGTAGTGGTACCAATTTGGAAGCCAGGGAAGGACCCAACGAGGTAAACAAGCTATTGGTCAATAGCCTTAACATCACATGTATGTAAGATTATGGAGGGTATGAAAATGGAGAGGCTAACTTACTTCCTGGAGAGCAGGGGGTTAGTATCGCTACATCAGAGTGGATTCAGGAAGGGGAGGGGAACTATGGACCCAGTGCTTACTTCCTGGAGAGCAGGGGGTTAGTATCGCTACATCAGAGTGGATTCAGGAAGGGGAGGGGAACTATGGACCCAGTGCTTACTTCCTGGAGAGCAGTGGGTTAGTATCGCCACATCAGAGTGGATTCAGGAAGGGGAGGGGAACTATGGACCCAGTGCTTACTTCCTGGAGAGCAGTGGGTTAGTATCGCCACATCAGAGTGGATTCAGGGAGGGGAACTATGGACCCAGTGCTTTGCGTAGAAGCAGAGGTCAGGAAGGCTCAGGTGAACAAGGAGACTGTTGTAGCTGTATTTTTTTGATGTGGAGAAGGTGTATGATGTGGAAACAGGGTTTGTAAATTAAACTTGATATGACGGGGGTCGGAGGAAGAACATACAACTGGATAAAGGATTTCCTGTTTGGAAGGTCTATCCAAGTGAGGTTGGGGAAGTCTCTCCGGCAGCTACCTTGTGGATAATGGTACACCACAGGGCAGCGTGATTAGTCCTCTGTTGTTCTCAGTCACGATCAATGATGTTTACTCTCAGGCACAGACGGATATGGGGGTCGTTATTTGCAGATGACGGGGCCTTATGGAAGAGAGGAATCATATGTAGTGGGGTGTTTCGTACGTCCCTAGTGGCTGCACAGGTGGAGATGGGGGGGGGGGGGGAATGCCATTGCAGATTAGGAGACAGCAGCTGGCAATGAATTATTGGGTCAGGTTACAGGGACATGGGGTATCTCATCCTGCGAAAGGGATTTTACATTCATGCTGGGAACATGAGCGAAGACAGAACACAAGCTTTGGGTGGGTGGGTAATACCCAGGCGAAGGAGATGGGACTGTTTGGAAGGGAGTTTAGCCCAACGGTAGGTATTCCTGTAAATACACCATGGCTCCTCCCACCTCCAATAGTAGATCTAGAAGTGGTGGAGAGACGACAGAAAGATAGGGAGGGTGTTGATCCATCTGGAGAGACTACGGAAGGATAGGGAGGGTGTTGATCCATCTGGAGAGACTACGGAAAGATAGGGAGGGTGTTGATCCATCTGGAGAGACTACGGAAAGATAGGGAGGGTGTTGATCCATCTGGAGACACTACAGAAAGATAGGGAGGGTGTTGATCCATCTGGAGAGACTACAGAAAGATAGGGAGGGTGTTGATCCATCTGGAGAGACTACAGAAAGATAGGGAGGGTGTTGCTCCATCTGATTGGAGAGACAACAGAAAGATAGGGAGGGTGTTGATCCATCTGATTGGAGAGACAACAGAAAGATAGGGAGGGTGTTGATCCATCTGGAGAGACTACAGAAAGATAGGGAGGGTGTTGATCCATCTGGAGAGACTACGGAAAGATAGGGAGGGTGTTGATCCATCTGGAGAGACTACGGAAAGATAGGGAGGGTGTTGATCCATCTGGAGACACTACAGAAAGATAGGGAGGGTGTAGATCCATCTGGAGAGACTACAGAAAGATAGGGAGGGTGTTGATCCATCTGGAGAGACTACAGAAAGATAGGGAGGGTGTTGATCCTTCTGGATAGACTACAGAAAGATAGGGAGGGTGTTGATCCATCTGATTGGAGAGACAACAGAAAGATAGGGAGGGTGTTGATCCATCTGGAGAGATTACAGAAAGATAGGGAGGGTGATGATCCATCTGATTGGAGAGACTACAGAAAGATAGGGAGGGTGTTGATCCATCTGATTGGACTACAGAAAGATAGGGAGGGTGTTGATCCATCTGATTGGACTACAGAGAGATAGGGAGGGTGTTGAACCATCTGATTAGAGAGACTACAGGAAGATAAGGAGGGTGTTGAACCATCTGATTAGAGAGACTACAGGAAGATAGGGAGGGTGTTGATCCATCTGATTGGTTTAAGAGACATCTGTATACTGTGTATCAGGATGTTGTGGCCATTTACACAGATGGTTTTAAAGATCCAAGGACAGGAAGTTCTGGGTCAGCGTTTGTAGAGCAGGAATATGGGGTGAAAGTCAGGAAACATAGTACAGATCTGGCTGTATATACGGTGGAGATGACGGCCGTACTGTTGACCTTGCAGATCATCTGGCTGTATATACGGTGGAGATGGCGGCCGTACTGTTGACCTTGCAGATCATCTGGCTGTATATACGGAGGAGATGACGGCCGTACTGTTGACCTTGCAGATCATCTGGCTGTATATACGGAGGAGATGGCGGCCGTACTGTTGACCTTGCAGATCATCTGGCTGTATATACGGAGGAGATGACGGCCGTACTGTTGACCTTGCAGATCATCTGGCTGTATATACGGAGGAGATGACGGCCGTACTGTTGACCTTGCAGATCATCTGGCTGTATATACGGAGGAGATGGCGGCCGTACTGTTGACCTTGCAGATCATCTGGCTGTATATACGGAGGAGATGGCGGCCGTACTGTTGACCTTGCAGATCATCTGGCTGTATATACGGAGGAGATGACGGCCGTACTGTTGACCTTGCAGATCATCTGGCTGTATATACGGAGGAGATGACGGCCGTACTGTTGACCTTGCAGATCATCTGGCTGTATATACGGAGGAGATGGCGGCCGTACTGTTGACCTTGCAGATCATCTGGCTGTATATACGGAGGAGATGGCGGCCGTACTGTTGACCTTGCAGATCATCTGGCTGTATATACGGAGGAGATGGCGGCCGTACTGTTGACCTTGCAGATCATCTGGCTGTATATACGGAGGAGATGGCGGCCGTACTGTTGACCTTGCAGATCATCTGGCTGTATATACGGAGGAGATGGCGGCCGTACTGTTGACCTTGCAGATCATCTGGCTGTATATACGGAGGAGATGATGGACATACTGTCGACCTTGCAGTGGGTGGAGGATGGTATACCAGAAAGAGTAGTTATTTGCTCTGATTCATATGTGTTAAGGAGTTTCAAGTCCTTTATATCACGTATCAGATAAGACCTGCTTTATGAGTTGCCACAAACCCATGGCAGGAGTGTATACAGATCATATTTACATGGGTCCCAGCTCATGTAGGAGTGGAGGGGAACGAGGCAGTTGATGTACTGGCTAAACAAGCACTAAGTAGTGGGGATGTGGATGTACTGGCTAAACAAGCACTAAGTAGTGGGGATGTTGATGTACTGGCTAAACAAGCACTAAGTAGTGGGGATGTTGATGTACTGGCTAAATAAGCACTAAGTAGTGGGGATGTTGATGTACTGGCTAAACAAGCACTAAGTAGTGGGGATGTTGATGCACTGGCTAAACAAGCACTAAGTAGTGGGGATGTTGATGTACTGGCTAAACAAGCACTAAGTAGTGGGGATGTTGATGTACTGGCTAAACAAGCACTAAGTAGTGGGGATGTTGATGTGGTAGTTTCAATGAGCAAAGCAGAGGTTAAAAGCCTGATATGTACGTTGATGGTGCAGAGATGGCAGGAGCAGTGGAATAGAGATAGGGCAGGAATTTATTTCAAGTACAGAGGAACGTTGTGGAGGGGAGAAAGGCAGGTAGGGATAGAAGAGAGGAGGCTATATTTACAAGATTAAGGGTGGGACACAGCCAGTTGAATACGACCTTATATGTGAAATGAAAACATCCAACAGGAAAATGTGAGTATTGCCAGGAAACAGAGACAGTGGAGCATGTATTGATACAGTGTGGACATTATTGGAGGGAAAGAGAGAGGATGAGCTCAAGTATGAGGGCGGAGGGGGGGGGGGGGTACAGGAAATTAGTTTAAAGAGTATATTGAGTTGAACATCATTCGATATAGTCTCAAATAGTTTTTTTTTTAAGAGCAACGGGGCTGGCAGGTCGGATTTAGTTTCTCCCCGTCTCTGTCATACACTCCAGTACAATAGGTGGCGGTAATGCACCATAACATTGGATGCCAACAGCCGATAAACCCCACCGAAGAAGTTAGCTAAACCCTGAAATACGCATGAGCTCTTGCTCAGCCTGTGCACAGAAGAAAACGAAATAAACTCAGCAAAAAAGGAACATCCCTTTTGCAGGACCCTGTGTTTCAAAGATAATTTGTAAAAAAATCCAAATAACTTCACAGATCTTCATTGTAAAGGGTTTAAACACTGTTTTCCATGCTTGTTCAATGAACAATAAACAATTAATGAACATGCACCTGTGGAACGGTCGTTAAGACACTAACAGCTTACAGACGGTATGCAATTAAGGTCACAGTTATGAAAACTTAGGACACTAAAGAGACCTTTCTACTGACTCTGGAAAAACATCAAAAGAAAGATGCCCAGGGTTCCTGCTCATCTGTGTGAACGTGCCTTAGGCCTGCTGCAAGGAGGCATGAGCACTGCAGATGTGGCCAGGGCAATAAATTGCAATGTCCGTACTGTGAGACGCCTAAGACAGCGCTACAGGGAGACAGGACGGACAGCTGATTGTCCTCGCAGTGGCAGACCACTTGTAACAACACCTGAATAGGATCCGTACATCCGAACATCACACCTGCAGGACAGGTACAGGATGGCAACAACTGCCCGAGTTACACCAGGAACACATAATCCCTCCATCAGTGCTCAGACTGTCCGCAATAGGCTGAGAGAGGCTGGACTGAGGGCTTGTACGCCTGTTGTAAGGCAGGTCCTCACCAGACATCACCGGCAACAACGTCACCTATGGGCACAAACCCACCGTCGCTGGACCAGACAGGACTGGCAAAAAGTGCTCTTCACTGACGAGTCGAGGTTTTGTCTCACCAGGGGTGATGGTCGGATTCGCGTTTATTGTCAAAGGAGTGAGCGTTACACCGAGGCCTGAGGTGGAGGGTCCGTCATGGTCTGGGGCGGTGTGTCACAGCATCATTGGACTGAGCTTGTTGTCATTGCAGGTAATCTCAACGCTGTGCGTTACAGGGAAGACATCCTCCTCCCTCATGTGGTACCCTTCCTGCAGGCTCATCCTGACATGAACCTCCAGCATGACAATGCCACCAGCCATACTGCTCGTTCTGTGTGTGATTTCCTGAAAGACAGGAATGTCAGTGTTCTGCCATGGCCAGCAAAGAGCCTGGATCTCAATCCCATTGAGCAGATCTGGGACCTGTTGGATTGGAGGGTGAGGGCTGGGACCATTCCCCCAGAAATGTCTGGGAACTTGCAGGTGCCTTGGTGGAAGAGTGGGGTAACATCTCACAGCAAGAACTGGCACATCTGTGCTGTCCATAAGGAGTAGATGCACTGCAGTACTTAATGCAGCTGGTGGCCACGCCAGATACTGACTGTTACTTTTGATTTTGACCCCCCCCCCTTTGTTCAGGGACACATTATGCCATTGCTGTTAGTCACATGTCTGTGGAACTTGTTCAGTTTATGTCTCAGTTGTTGAATCTTGCTATGTTCATATAAATATTTACACATGTTAAGTTTGCTGAAAATAAACTTATTTTTTTTGCTGAGTTTAGTTGTATTGATTAAGGTTTTAAATTAGTACTAAAGACTGGCACCCATAACCAGTGAAGTTTCTTTACAGATTGTACATTAGTTTAGCGTTGCTACAATCTCTTGATTGAATCTAACAAATACAAGTGTTTTTACGCCTCTTTGTGGTCACCATGTGAAGTGTGAACACTAGGAGCCGAGGCCACGTGACAGCAGCATCCGTTCTGAGAAGGAGAGGCTCAGTGGGGGAAAGAACTTAACTACTAAAATAAACATGTTTGTGGCTCGTAGCATTGCAGCAGATCACAAAGATCTAATCCACGATGTTTCCTACGATTTTCACGGCCGGAGAATGGCAACGTGTTCAAGTGACCAAAGTGTCAAGGTAAAAAAAGAAACTAGTGAGCTAAGCTAACTAGCTAGTAGCAGGCTAGCTTGCTTGCTAACTCTTTACCTTATTGATATTAAACTAAACAGCTAATTCAGCAAACAAATGAACTGCAGCTAGCTAGTTTACTCGATTAATATTACCCACTTTTAGAGAAAAGTAATTCACTGATAATATTTGCAGTTTTAAAACAGTTAGCTAGCTAACGTTAACTAAGCTAACTAGCTAGTTTGCAAGCCATGCAGCTAGCTTGCTATGCTAGCTAGGATGTAAACAAAGTGCCCAGACTGTAACCACAGCTTGCTTTAGTGAACCATTGTCAATGTTCTGCATCCTTCAGGTTTGGGACAAGAGTGAAAGTGGGGAGTGGCACTGCACTGCCAGCTGGAAGGCAAGTCGGTTTTTATTTCTTACACTCCAAGATTTAAAAGTGTGTTTTAAAGTTTTTGCTTTGAATTGTAGCTAGATCCTCTCCCGTTTTGAAAGGACTTTCTTTGCTTATTCAATCCTGAAATGGTCTGTAGAATGAAGGTTTGTTATTGACTGGTCTTTGCAGACACACAGCGGGTCAGTATGGAGGGTGACATGGGCCCACCCTGAGTTTGGACAGGTGCTGGCCTCCTGCTCCTTTGACCGAACAGCCGCTGTGTGGGAGGAGATAGTTGGGGAGTCTAATGACAAACAGAAGGGGCAGAGCCACTGGGTAAGACTCCTGGACATTCAGCTACGAGCCTGGTCTCACACATATTTATATTCTCCTGCCGATGTTGTACCAGGCTATTATCCAGCCACTGCTGTGAGGTGATTCTTTGACCCAAGTTATTAGGTCAAAGAGACGTGTGCCTTGGTGGGCAGTATCGGGCAACAAACTCTCATTCTGCTTAGATAAAGAGGACGACTCTGGTGGACAGCAGGACGTCGGTGACGGACGTGAAGTTTGCTCCTAAACACATGGGTCTGATGCTGACCACGTGCTCAGCAGACGGGGTGGTGAGGGTCTACGAGGCTCCAGACGTGATGAACCTCAGCCAGTGGTCCCTGCAGCACGAGATCTCCTGTAAACTCAGCTGCTCCTGTATCTCCTGGAACCCCTCCAGGTCAGCTTCACTGAGTCCATAGATTTAGGCCCAATTCACTCCAGGTGAAACCAGTCAGTGATTTTTAAGATTAATATCACTTTATTTGTCAATTGTTTATATTGTGAATTTTGCTTTGATGAACCAATGGCAGTGTTGATTGTACACTGCACACACTGTAACACCCCTGTGTTACATTCTCTATGGCATTGGGTATTCAACTCTGACCCTACGAGGTCCAGAGCCTGCTGGTTTTCTGTTCTACCTGATAATTAATTGCACCCACCTGGTGTCCCCGGTCTAAATTAAGAGGGGAACAGTGAGAAAATGCAGTGACACTGGCTTCGAGGTCCAGAGTTGAGTTTGAGGGCTGTAGAGTTTCTCAAGATGTTACTTGAGTGTTCCACTGCTGTGAAAATGCATTTGGAGCTCTCCTTCAGCTGTAGATACTAATGGGCTATTGTATTGATGCCTATGAACATGTTACCTAGTTTAATAACTGTCTATTTATCAACAGCTGTAGGTACTGATGGGCTATTGTATTGATGCCTATGAACATGTTACCTAGTTTAATAACTGTCTATTTATCAGCAGCTGTAGATACTGATGGGCTATTGTATTGATGCCTGTGAACATGTTACCTAGTTTAATAACTGTCTATCATTGTCTCCTTAGTTCTCGCGCCCACCCTCCCATGATAGCAGTGGGAAGTGATGACAGCAACGTGATGTACGGTGGGAAGGTTCAGATCTACGAGTACAATGAAAACACTAGGTCAGTCCTATTACATTATTAGTACAATGAAAACACTAGGTCAGTCCTAATACATTATTAGTACAATGAAAACACTAGGTCAGTCCTATTACATTATTAGTACAATGAAAACACTAGGTCAGTCCTATTACATTATTAGTACAATGAAAACACTAGGTCAGTCCTATTACATTATTAGTACAATGAAAACACTAGGTCAGTCCTATTACATTATTAGTACAATGAAAACACTAGGTCAGTCCTATTACATTATTAGAACAATGAAAACACTAGGTCAGTCCTATTACATTATTAGTACAATGAAAACACTAGGTCAGTCCTATTACATTATTAGTACAATGAAAACACTAGGTCAGTCCTATTACCTGGCTATTACATTATTAGTACAATGAAAACACTAGGTCAGTCCTATTACATTATTAGTACAATGAAAACACTAGGTCAGTCCTATTACATTATTAGTACAATGAAAACACTAGGTCAGTCCTATTACATTATTAGAACAATGAAAACACTAGGTCAGTCCTATTACATTATTAGTACAATGAAAACACTAGGTCAGTCCTATTACATTATTAGTACAATGAAAACACTAGGTCAGTCCTATTACATTATTAGTACAATGAAAACACTATGTCAGTTCTATTACATTATTAGTACAATGAAAACACTAGGTCAGTCCTATTACATTATTAGTACAATGAAAACACTAGGTCAGTCCTATTACCTTGTGACATACAGGTGGAGCAGGTGGTTACATGAACCCCCAGTTCCCTTGGGAGTAATAAAGCTTCTCTATTGTATTATGTTGTAGTCGTTGTATGTTCTCGTGTTATTCAAGTCTGGTCTTTTAGTTCACGTTATCGTGTTGTCAGAGACTCCTCTACTTTAAGAGGGGACGTCTCTGTCTTTGATCAGGAAATATGCCAAAGCCGAGACATTGATGACGGTGACTGATGCCGTGCACGACATCGCCTTCTCCCCTAACCTGGGGCGGTCCTTCCACGTGCTCGCCATAGCAACCAAAGATGTTCGGATCTTTAAGTTGGTACCTTTGCGGTGAGTGTATCAATGGCGATTTTTTTATATTTTTATATTTTTTTAAATATATATATATTTACACTTTTTACTAACGTTTTCTGACTTCTAGGAGTACATATTGCGTTTTCTAATAGATATTAGCTGTACATATATTTTTTAGACTTGCTGTATTGTCTAAGTAGCAGATCACAGCCGTTCAGAGCCTGTACCGTGTCCATATATTATATTGACCTGTTCTGCATCTCTCTCTCGTCTGACAGTAAGGAGAGCAGCTCAACAGGCCCTACTAAATTTGAGGTTCAGATCGTGGCCCAGTTCGACAACCACAACTCCCAGGTGTGGAGAGTCTCCTGGAACATCACTAGCACCTTGCTGGCCTCCTCGGGAGACGACGGCTGTGTCCGACTCTGGAAAGGTGATCTATCTAGAATAGACTGGAAGGCTGTGTCCGACTCTGGAAAGGTGATCTATCTAGTATAGACTGGAAGGTGATCTATCTAGTATAGACTGGAAGGTGATCTATCTAGTATAGACTGGAAGGTGATCTATCTAGTATAGACTGGAAGGTGATCTATCTAGTATAGACTGGAAGGTGATATATCTAGTATAGACTGGAAGGTGATCTATCTAGTATAGACTGAAAGGTGATCTATCTAGTATAGACTGAAAAGGCTGTGTCCCACTCTGGGAAGGTGATCTATCTAGTATAGACTGGAAGGTGATCTATCTAGTATAGACTGAAAGGTGATCTATCTAGTATAGACTGAAAGGTGATCTATCTAGTATAGACTGGAAGGTGATCTATCTAGTATAGACTGGAAGGTGATCTATCTAGTATAGACTGGAAGGTGATCTATCTAGTATAGACTGGAAGGTGATCTATCTAGTATAGACTGGAAGGTGATCTATCTAGTATAGACTGGAAGGTGATCTATCTAGTATAGACTGGAAGGTGATCTATCTAGTATAGACTGGAAGGTGATCTATCTAGTATAGACTGGAAGGTGATCTATCTAGTATAGACTGGAAGGTGATCTATCTAGTATAGACTGGAAGGTGATCTATCTAGTATAGACTGGAAGGTGATCTATCTAGTATAGACTGGAAGGTGATCTATCTAGTATAGACTGGAAGGTGATCTATCTAGTATAGACTGGAAGGTGATCTATCTAGTATAGACTGAAAGGTGATCTATCTAGTATAGACTGAAAAGGCTGTGTCCCACTCTGGGAAGGTGATCTATCTAGTATAGACTGGAAGGTGATCTATCTAGTATAGACTGAAAGGTGATCTATCTAGTATAGACTGAAAGGTGATCTATCTAGTATAGACTGGAAGGTGATCTATCTAGTATAGACTGGAAGGTGATCTATCTAGTATAGACTGGAAGGTGATCTATCTAGTATAGACTGGAAGGTGATCTATCTAGTATAGACTGGAAGGTGATCTATCTAGTATAGACTGGAAGGTGATCTATCTAGTATAGACTGGAAGGTGATCTATCTAGTATAGACTGGAAGGTGATCTATCTAGTATAGACTGGAAGGTGATCTATCTAGTATAGACTGGAAGGTGATCTATCTAGTATAGACTGGAAGGTGATCTATCTAGTATAGACTGGAAGGTGATCTATCTAGTATAGACTGGAAGGTGATCTATCTAGTATAGACTGGAAGGTGATCTATCTAGTATAGACTGGAAGGTGATCTATCTAGTATAGACTGAAAGGTGATCTATCTAGTATAGACTGGAAGGTGATCTATCTAGTATAGACTGAAAGGTGATCTATCTAGTATAGACTGGAAGGTGATCTATCTAGTATAGACTGGAAGGTGATCTATCTAGTATAGACTGGAAGGTGATCTATCTAGTATAGACTGAAAGGTGATCTATCTAGTATAGACTGAATAGGCTGTGTCCCACTCTGGGAAGGTGATCTATCTAGTATAGACTGGAAGGTGATCTATGTAGTATAGACTGAAAGGTGATCTATCTAGTATAGACTGGAAGGCTGTGTCCGACTCTGGGAAGGTGATCTATCTAGTATAGACTGAAAGGTGATCTATGTAGTATAGACTGAAAGGTGATCTATCTAGTATAGACTGGAAGGTGATCTATGTAGTATAGACTGAAAGGTGATCTATCTAGTATAGACTGGAAGGCTGTGTCCGACTCTGGGAAGGTGATCTATCTAGTATAGACTGAAAGGTGATCTATCTAGTATAGACTGGAAGGGGATCTATGTAGTATAGACTGAAAGGTGATCTATGTAGTATACACTGAAAGGTGATCTATCTAGTATAGACTGAAAGTTGATCTATCTAGTATAGACTGGAAGGTGATCTATCTAGTATAGACTGGAAGGTGATCTATCTAGTTTAGACTGGAAGGTGATCTATCTAGTATAGACTGAAAGGTGATCTATCTAGTATAGACTGAAAGGTGATCTATCTAGTATAGACTGGAAGGTGATCTATCTAGTTTAGACTGGAAGGTGATCTATCTAGTATAGACTGAAAGGTGATCTATCTAGTATAGACTGGAAGGCTGTGTCCGACTCTGGGAAGGTGATCTATCTAGTATAGACTGGAAGGTGATCTATCTAGTATAGACTGGAAGGTGATCTATCTAGTATAGACTGAAAGGTGATCTATCTAGTATAGACTGAAAGGTGATCTATCTAGTATAGACTGGAAGGTGATCTATCTAGTATAGACTGGAAGGTGATCTATCTAGTATAGACTGAAAGGTGATCTATCTAGTATAGACTGGAAGGTGATCTATCTAGTATAGACTGAAAGGTGATCTATCTAGTATAGACTGGAAGGTGATCTATCTAGTATAGACTGGAAGGTGATCTATCTAGTATAGACTGGAAGGTGATCTATCTAGTATAGACTGAAAGGTGATCTATCTAGTATAGACTGAATAGGCTGTGTCCCACTCTGGGAAGGTGATCTATCTAGTATAGACTGGAAGGTGATCTATGTAGTATAGACTGAAAGGTGATCTATCTAGTATAGACTGGAAGGCTGTCCGACTCTGGGAAGGTGATCTATCTAGTATAGACTGAAAGGTGATCTATGTAGTATAGACTGAAAGGTGATCTATCTAGTATAGACTGGAAGGTGATCTATGTAGTATAGACTGAAAGGTGATCTATCTAGTATAGACTGGAAGGCTGTGTCCGACTCTGGGAAGGTGATCTATCTAGTATAGACTGAAAGGTGATCTATCTAGTATAGACTGGAAGGGGATCTATGTAGTATAGACTGAAAGGTGATCTATGTAGTATACACTGAAAGGTGATCTATCTAGTATAGACTGAAAGTTGATCTATCTAGTATAGACTGGAAGGTGATCTATCTAGTATAGACTGGAAGGTGATCTATCTAGTTTAGACTGGAAGGTGATCTATCTAGTATAGACTGAAAGGTGATCTATCTAGTATAGACTGAAAGGTGATCTACCTAGTATAGACTGGAAGGTGATCTATCTAGTTTAGACTGGAAGGTGATCTATCTAGTATAGACTGAAAGGTGATCTATCTAGTATAGACTGGAAGGCTGTGTCCGACTCTGGGAAGGTGATCTATCTAGTATAGACTGGAAGGTGATCTATCTAGTATAGACTGGAAGGTGATCTATCTAGTATAGACTGAAAGGTGATCTATCTAGTATAGACTGAAAGGTGATCTATCTAGTATAGACTGGAAGGTGATCTATCTAGTATAGACTGGAAGGTGATCTATCTAGTATAGACTGAAAGGTGATCTATCTAGTATAGACTCAATAGGCTGTGTCCCACTCTGGGAAGGTGATCTATCTAGTATAGACTGAAAGGTGATCTATCTAGTATAGACTGAAAGGTGATCTATCTAGTATAGACTGGAAGGTGATCTATGTAGTTTAGACTGAAACACAGAGATCCTATTAACGATCCACTCTGGGACCTTAAAGATGTACTATGGAGAAATCGCTCCATTTCCTGGTTGCTGAAATTCTAATAAGTTGATTACATTCTGTTTGTGACAATAGCAACTATAATGTAATAATGGTACCATCTAAATCACTGTGAAATATTGTCCATAACCATATTGTATTTTTAGCTGTTTGAAGCTGGTGTACAAAAGTCAAAGACACAAAAAACACATTCAAGACTGGGTAGCATAGAAAATAACAGATCTATAACTTATATTTCTATGTGTATTTGGGCAGGTCGCCCCAAAAAGTTACATATTTCAGCTTAAAGCACTACAACATCACACAAAATGGATGACGTAGTGCACAAAAAACAGAATGGATGACGTAGTGCACAAAAAAACAGAATGGATGACGTAGTGCACAAAAAACAGAATGGATGACGTAGTGCACAAAAAACAGAATGGATGACGTAGTGCACAAAAAACAGAATGGATGACGTAGTGCACAAAAAACAGAATGGATGACGTAGTGCACAAAAAACAGAATGGATGACGTAGTGCACAAAAAACAGAATGGATGACGTAGTGCACAAAAAAACAGAATGGATGATGTAGTGCACAAAAAAACAGAATGGATGACGTAGTGCACAAAAAACAGAATGGATGACGTAGTGCACAGAATGGATGACGTAGTGCACAGATTGGATGATGTAGTGCACAGAATGGATGACGTAGTGCACAGAATGGATGACGTAGTGCACAGAATGGATGACGTAGTGCACAGAATGGATGACGTAGATCTGTTTCAGCCTTTCAAACCTCAGGCTAAAACGTTAAACATTTGAGAGCATCTTTTAACTGACTTCACTAGTTTATTATGTCATTCTACGCTGCAACTTGACAATGACCACTAGAGTTGGCCAGGTAGCACCAACAGGTTTGGGACCGGGCTAAAAGTCTATCCAGTCATTTTAGAGCCAATGGTTTAGCTGAAGGGGAATGGAAGTGGCTGTCTCCTCGTGAACTGTGTCAAGTCCCCCATTTACACTGTTTCATTGGTTCCCTTCTTCTGGTCCCCAGCCAACTATATGGACAACTGGAAGTGTACAGGCATCCTGAAGGGAGACGGAAGTCCAGTCAACGGGTTGTCAGGACAACCCGGTGCCATGAGTACCATGGTGGGGTCCACTGTCCAGACCTCCCAGAATGCACTGAACGGCTCTGCTGCAGGAAGGTAGGGGGCCGCGCCCGCTGTCGGCCGGCCAGAGCTGGCGACGGACTGCCTCACTGCTTTGCTCTCCCTGGGCCTGACTGACACTGCAGCGCTGACCCCCCCCCCTCCCTCCCTCCCTCCCTCCCTCCCTGGGTCAACTGACACTGTGTGTTGCGCTCATGCAAAGAGCTTGGCTTGTGGCAAGGCCCAGCAGGCCAGGCCCAGCAGGCCAGACCCAGCAGGCCAGACCCAGCACGTTGGCCTGCTCCCTGTGGCAGGTCTATCTGCTCGTCATAAAAGGAGTGTTTGGGGGGCTATTTCCTACAGTTTTTTTAATGTTCGTACAACAGCAGACTGATGTTTGGATTGTACAATCATTTTTGGTAATTGTTTGACACAATTTTATGTTGATTGGAACATGAATGTTATTTTGAAGAATTTTTTTTTTTACATTTTAGATGAGTTATTACAGATGTCTGTCGTCCTCACATAACGCCCTGGAAATTGTCATAATTTCAATACATTTACACACCAGGGCCAAACATACAGGCTTGCTAAATTGAATAATTGACTCTTTTGATGTAATCTTATAATAGCATGTGTAGAATGTTTGAAGGGCATATTGATAAATAATAAACGTTCATATTTTCAATATATAAAATAATTACCAAAAAGTTTCCATAATCTTTGCATGTTGTAGGAGCATCTGGAATATAATCTGGTAATAATCCCTATTAACCCTGGTAATCTGCAATTAATCTGAATGAAATAATGACTGAAAGCTGGTGCACATGCTAGTGCTTTAATAACACACACATGGCTGAGTTTATATTCAATATTCCACCCGAGTACTGTACATCAACATTCAGTTTCCAGACATTACACTCCTAGTACTGTACATCAACATCCAGTTTCCAGACATTATACTCTCTCTCCTAGTACTGTACATCAACATCCAGTTTCCAGACATTACACTCTCTCTCCCAGTACTGTACATCAACATTCAGTTTCCAGACATTATACTCCTAGTACTGTACATCAACATTCAGTTTCCAGACATTATACTCCTAGTACTGTATAATGGTTCATAATTAAAGCCTAATTATCCCTCGCTTGAGATGACTATTCTGCCTTAAAATCCACTCCGTTCTGAAAGGCCTCTGCTAACCTGTTACATTGTATGGCTTCTCTGTTTTCAATGACAACCTTTTCTGTACTCCTGTACTCCTCCAATCTTTGATAAAAAATATGCATCGTATTGTGATTTGTTCACGACTGTGTGATTTGTACAATTTCATTCAGACAATCTAATTTAAAAAAATGAAATAGTTAGCTTGCGTATTATTGTCCCGTTTTCAATAAGGACTCATCCCTGTGTGGTCTATTGGACGTGATGGATGCTGCTTGTTGCATGCACACAGGAACGGCCAGAGGATCCCCTTTAGCCCTCGCCTGCGGAGCCTGACTGCCCTGAAGACACTCCACCAGCCTGCGTACTGTTAACCTAAAGCCCGCTGACCAGCGAGCACCCTGGTGACCATGCATGGACCAGGATGCCACTGCTTCGGCAATACTTACTTCTAATAGGTGTTGCTTTGTTTTAGATCAAATTGTATTTGTCGCATGTGCCCGAATACAGCAGGTAAATGTTGATTTCTAAAAGCCCTGAACCAACAAAGCAGTTTTAAGAAAATACCTTTTTGTTTTTTAAGTATGCGGTAAGAAAAACAAAGAGCAGCAGTAAATAACAATACAGGTCTGTAGAACTGCTGAATGAATACCTTACCACGTAGTCTTCTGTTAGTTCTGCTGAATACCTTACCACGTAGTCTCCTGTTAGTTCTGCTGAATACCTTACCACATAGTCTCCTGTTAGTTGAATACCTTACCACATAGTCTCCTGTTAGTTCTGCTGAATACCTTACCACATAGTCTCCTGTTAGTTCTGCTGAATACCTTACCACATAGTCTCCTGTTAGTTCTGCTGAATACCTTACCACATAGTCTCCTGTTAGTTCGGCTGAATACCTTACCACATAGTCTCCTGTTAGTTGAATACCTTACCACATAGTCTCCTGTTAGTTGAATACCTTACCACATAGTCTCCTGTTAGTTCTGCTGAATACCTTACCACATAGTCTCCTGTTAGTTCTGCTGAATACCTTACCACATAGTCTCCTGTTAGTTCTGCTGAATACCTTACCACATAGTCTCCTGTTAGTTCGGCTGAATACCTTACCACATAGTCTCCTGTTAGTTCTGCTGAATACCTTACCACAGTCTCCTGTTAGTTGAATACCTTACCACATAGTCTCCTGTTAGTTGAATACCTTACCACACAGTCTCCTGTTAGTTCTGCTGAATACCTTACCACATAGTCTCCTGTTAGTTCTGCTGAATACCTTACCACATAGTCTCCTTTTAGTTGAATACCTTACCACATAGTCTCCTGTTAGTTGAATACCTTACCACATAGTCTCCTGTTAGTTGAATACCTTACCACAGTCTCCTGTTAGTTCTGCTGAATACCTTACCACATAGTCTCCTGTTAGTTCTGCTGAATACCTTACCACATAGTCTCCTGTTAGTTGAATACCTTACCACATAGTCTCCTGTTAGTTGAATACCTTACCACATAGTCTCCTGTTAGTTCTGCTGAATACCTTACCACATAGTCTCCTGTTAGTTCTGCTGAATACCTTACCACATAGTCTCCTGTTAGTTCTGCTGAATACCTTACCACATAGTCTCCTGTTAGTTGAATACCTTACCACATAGTCTCCTGTTAGTTGAATACCTTACCACGTAGTCTCCTGTTAGTTCTGTTGAATACCTTACCACACAGTCTCCTGTTAGTTCTGCTGAATACCTTACCACATAGTCTCCTGTTAGTTCTGCTGAATACCTTACCACATAGTATCCTGTTAGTTCTGCTGAATACCTTACCACATAGTCTCCTGTTAGTTCTGCTGAATACCTTACCACGTAGTCTCCTGTTAGTTCTGCTGAATACCTTACCACATAGTCTCCTGTTAGTTCTGCTGAATACCTTACCACATAGTCTCCTGTTAGTTCTGCTGAATACCTTACCACATAGTCTCCTGTTAGTTCTGCTGAATACCTTACCACATAGTCTCCTGTTAGTTCTGCTGAATACCTTACCACGTAGTCTCCTGTTAGTTGAATACCTTACCACGTAGTCTCCTGTTAGTTCTGCTGAATACCTTACCACATAGTCTCCTGTTAGTTCTGCTGAATACCTTACCACATAGTCTCCTGTTAGTTGAATACCTTACCACATAGTCTCCTATTAGTTGAATACCTTACCACATAGTCTCCTGTTAGTTGAATACCTTACCACATAGTCTCCTGTTAGTTGAATACCTTACCACATAGTCTCCTGTTAGTTGAATACCTTACCACATAGTCTCCTGTTAGTTGAATACCTTACCACGTAGTCTCCTGTTAGTTCTGTTGAATACCTTACCACACAGTCTCCTGTTAGTTCTGCTGAATACCTTACCACATAGTCTCCTGTTAGTTCTGCTGAATACCTTACCACATAGTATCCTGTTAGTTCTGCTGAATACCTTACCACATAGTCTCCTGTTAGTTCTGCTGAATACCTTACCACGTAGTCTCCTGTTAGTTCTGCTGAATACCTTACCACATAGTCTCCTGTTAGTTCTGCTGAATACCTTACCACATAGTCTCCTGTTAGTTCTGCTGAATACCTTACCACATAGTCTCCTGTTAGTTCTGCTGAATACCTTACCACATAGTCTCCTGTTAGTTCTGCTGAATACCTTACCACGTAGTCTCCTGTTAGTTGAATACCTTACCACGTAGTCTCCTGTTAGTTCTGCTGAATACCTTACCACATAGTCTCCTGTTAGTTCTGCTGAATACCTTACCACATAGTCTCCTGTTAGTTGAATACCTTACCACATAGTCTCCTATTAGTTGAATACCTTACCACATAGTCTCCTGTTAGTTGAATACCTTACCACATAGTCTCCTGTTAGTTGAATACCTTACCACATAGTCTCCTGTTAGTTGAATACCTTACCACATAGTCTCCTGTTAGTTGAATACCTTACCACATAGTCTCCTGTTAGTTGAATACCTTACCACATAGTCTCCTGTTAGTTGAATACCTTACCACGTAGTCTCCTGTTAGTTCTGCTGAATACCTTACCACATAGTCTCCTGTTAGTTCTGCTGAATACCTTACCACATAGTCTCCTATTAGTTGAATACCTTACCACATAGTCTCCTGTTAGTTGAATACCTTACCACATAGTCTCTTGTTGTGTTAATGTGTCTGTGTTCTGCTGAATACAGTGTCTCTTGTTAGTTCTGCTGAATACAGTGTCTTCTGTTAGTTCTGCTGAATACAGTGTCTTCTGTTAGTTCTGCTGAATACAGTGTCTCTTGTTAATTCTGCTGAATACAGTGTCTCTTGTTAGTTCTGCTGAATACAGTGTCTTCTGTTAGTTCTGCTGAATACAGTGTCTTCTGTTAGTTCTGCTGAATACAGTGTCTTCTGTTAGTTCTGCTGAATACAGTGTCTTCTGTTAGTTCTGCTGAATACAGTGTCTTCTGTTAGTTCTGCTGAATACCTTACCACATAGTCTCTTGTTGTGTTAATGTGTCTGTGTTCTGCTGAATACTGTGTCTTCTGCAACCCCTCCTACCCCTCCTTTTTCTGTTCTGTACAGCTGCCGTAGCCTGTTCACGTCCCCCCCTTTATTCTGTTCTGTACAGCTGCCGTAGCCTGTTCACGCCCCCCCTTTATTCTGTTCTGTACAGCTGCCGTAGCCTGTTCACGTCCCCCCCTTATTCTGTTCTGTACAGCTGCCGTAGCCTGTTCACGCCCCCCCTTTATTCTGTTCTGTACAGCTGCCGTAGCCTGTTCACGTCCCCCCTTTATTCTGTTCTGTACAGCTGCCGTAGCCTGTTCACGTCCCCCCTTTATTCTGTTCTGTACAGCTGCCGTAGCCTGTTCACGTCCCCCCTTTATTCTGTTCTGTACAGCTGCCGTAGCCTGTTCACGTCCCCCCTTTTCCTATTTTAATCCACCTCTCATTTCTCTGTTTTTGTTTATTTCTTTGTATCCCATTGTTGTCTTGTTTCCTGTCCGTTCCCTGCTCCTGTCTGTTGTTTCAGGTATTTCTTCCCCCCTCTGGATGCCCCCAGGGCAGGGTCCAGGTACGGCCACCTGCTGCCTCCCCCTTCTCTGATAGAGCACTCTGATGCCCAGTTCAGCCCCCACAGCCAGCTCCCCCAGTCCCCCATGGCCATCCATGGCCAGCCCCCCCAATCCTCTCTGTCCCTGCACAGACTGTACTCACACTCTAGAGCCCTCAACACCCTGCCTGAACACGACTGACCCTCTAGAGCCCTCAACACCCTGCCTGAACACGGCTGACCCTCTAGAGCCCTCAACACCCTGCCTGAACACAGCTGACACTCTAGAGCCCTCAACACCCTGCCTGAACACAGCTGACACTCTAGAGCCCTCAACACTGACCCTCTAGAGCCCTCAACACCCTGCCTGAACACAGCTGACACTCTAGAGCCCTCAACATTGACCCTCTAGAGCCCTCAACACCCTGCCTGAACACAGCTGACACTCTAGAGCCCTCAACACTGACCCTCTAGAGCCCTCAACACCCTGCCTGAACACAGCTGACACTCTAGAGCCCTCAACACTGACCCTCTAGAGCCCTCAACACCCTGCCTGAACACAGCTGACACTCTAGAGCCCTCAACACTGACCCTCTAGAGCCCTCAACACCCTGCCCGAACATCGCTGACCCTCTAGAGCCCTCAACACCCTGCCTGAACACGGCTGACCCTCCAGACCCCTCAACACCCTGCCTGAACACGACTGACCCTCTAGAGCCGTCAACACCCTGCCTGAACACGGCTGACACTCTAGAGCCGTCAACACCCTGCCTGAACACGGCTGACCCTCTAGAGCCCTCAACACCCTGCCTGAACACAGCTGACCCTCCAGACCACTCAACACCCTGCCTGAACACGGCTGACCCTCTAGAGCCCTCAACACCCTGCCTGAACACGGCTGACCCTCCAGACCCCTCAACACTGACCCTCCAGACCCCTCAACACCCTGCCTGAACACGGCTGACCCTCCAGACCCCTCAACACCCTGCCTGAACACGGCTGACCCTCCAGACCCCTCTACACCCTGCCTGAACACGGCTGACCCTCCAGACCCCTCAACACCCTGCCTGAACACGGCTGACCCTCCAGACCCCTCAACACCCTGCCTGAACACGGCTGACCCTCCAGACCCCTCAACACCCTGCCTGAACACGGCTGACCCTCCAGACCCCTCAACACCCTGCCTGAACACGGCTGACCCTCCAGACCCCTCTACACCCTGCCTGAACACGGCTGACCCTCCAGACCCCTCTACACCCTGCCTGAACACGGCTGACCCTCCAGACCCCTCAACACCCTGCCTGAACACGGCTGACCCTCCAGACCCCTCAACACCCTGCCTGAACACGGCTGACCCTCCAGACCCCTCAACACCCTGCCTGAACACGGCTGACCCTCCAGACCCCTCAACACCCTGCCTGAACACGGCTGACCCTCCAGACCCCTCAACACCCTGCCTGAATACGGCTGACCCTCCAGACCCCTCAACACCCTGCCTGAACACGGCTGACCCTCCAGACCCCTCAACACCCTGCCTGAATACGGCTGACCCTCCAGACCCCTCAACACCCTGCCTGAACACGGCTGACCCTCCAGACCCCTCAACACCCTGCCTGAACACGGCTGACCCTCCAGACCCCTCAACACCCTGCCTGAACACGGCTGACCCTCCAGACCCCTCAACACCCTGCCTGAACACGGCTGACCCTCCAGACCCCTCAACACCCTGCCTGAACACGGCTGACCCTCCAGACCCCTCTACACCCTGCCTGAACACGGCTGACCCTCCAGACCCCTCAACACCCTGCCTGAACACGGCTGACCCTCCAGACCCCTCAACACCCTGCCTGAACACGGCTGACCCTCCAGACCCCTCAACACCCTGCCTGAACACGGCTGACCCTCCAGACCCCTCAACACTGACCCTGCCTGAACACGGCTGACCCTCCAGACCCCTCTACACCCTGCCTGAACACGGCTGACCCTCCAGACCCCTCAACACCCTGCCTGAACACGGCTGACCCTCCAGACCCCTCAACACCCTGCCTGAACACGGCTGACCCTCCAGACCCCTCAACACCCTGCCTGAACACGGCTGACCCTCCAGACCCCTCTACACCCTGCCTGAACACGGCTGACCCTCCAGACCCCTCAACACCCTGCCTGAACACGGCTGACCCTCCAGACCCCTCAACACCCTGCCTGAACACGGCTGACCCTCCAGACCCCTCAACACCCTGCCTGAACACGGCTGACCCTCCAGACCCCTCTACACCCTGCCTGAACACGGCTGACCCTCCAGACCCCTCAACACCCTGCCTGAACACGGCTGACCCTCCAGACCCCTCAACACCCTGCCTGAACACGGCTGACCCTCCAGACCCCTCAACACCCTGCCTGAACACGGCTGACCCTCCAGACCCCTCAACACCCTGCCTGAACACGGCTGACCCTCCAGACCCCTCAACACCCTGCCTGAACACGGCTGACCCTCCAGACCCCTCAACACCCTGCCTGAACACGGCTGACCCTCCAGACCCCTCAACACCCTGCCTGAACACGGCTGACCCTCCAGACCCCTCAACACCCTGCCTGAACACGGCTGACCCTCCAGACCCCTCAACACCCTGCCTGAACACGGCTGACCCTCCAGACCCCTCAACACCCTGCCTGAACACGGCTGACCCTCCAGACCCCTCAACACCCTGCCTGAACACTGCTGACTGGGAGGGTACTCTTCTTCTCAGTGACTAGTCAAAGAAGACCTTCCCCTCTCCCAGAACAGTTTGGTTGGTGCATAAAACCAGTGAATCTTCATGAGCAAAAATGTAACGATTTCTTAGCCATTTTGTTTACGATAGTCCCTCCATATGTAAACAGCCCTCGTGATGACTGACAGTCTGACAGTCTGCCTCCCTGGCAGTCTGCCTCCCTGGCAGTTGGCCCAGATGTAGTCTCCCTGAGTTGTGAGTGATGATTCTCTAGATATATTTGATCTTGGTTTTTATTTAATTAAACATGCTGGTTTACTACAGTGCCTGTGGTTCAAACTCACATCACTGTGTTGGAATGTGTCTTTACAAGACCGTGGCTCTGTGGGTGTAATTCCTGTGGGTGTTTTCCTGTGGGTGTAATTCCTGTGGGTGTAATTCCTGTGGGTGTTTTTCCTGTGGGTGTTTTTCCTGTGGGTGTAATTCCTGTGGGTGTAATTCCTGTGGGTGTTATTCCTGTGGGTGTAATTCCTGTGGGTGTAATTTCTGCGGGTGTAATTCCCGCGGGTGTAATTCCTGCGGGTGTTTTTCCTGTGGGTGTTTGTGTGTGTGTTTAATTTCAATGAAATGGGGGCTCGTCGATGCATATGAGAGATTTTAAAGAATAAATGCTCATTTAAATGTCAAAACTGACTATACCATCACCACAGTAACATTAAAACCCAACTATGTTATACAATGTAGCTGTGTATCCCATGCACGTGTGCACTCACAATGTGTCATCCATGACTGACTACCATGTGAATCATCATCCTTTACACTCACAATGTGTCATCCATGACTGACTACCATGTGAATCAGCCTATACAATAATACATAGTGATCCAGAGGCATCACATGGTCTGAGCCTGGATTCTGATCTGAAAGCCCTGAGCACTTTACATTCTAACACTGGGTTTCTCTCATATAACTATCAGACTGAGGGCCCTGGGCACTTTACATTCTAACACTGGGTTTCTCTCATGAAACTGTCTTGTCCTTCTCATACTGTACACAAATCACAGCAAGTATCTCTGAAATCTATAGAAAGATGGGAGTCGGTCCGAATTGGTATGGTGTGTTGTATTTACTGTGCAGCTGTCAGCTAGCCAAGTGATGGTTGCAGCTGCTGTGAGGAGCATATGATACTCCTGCAAGTTCCTGACCACTCCTTAGACTGAGGATGGATGATATGCTATGGATGCTATTGAATCTGCAACAAGTGCTACACATTTGGAATATATATCACATACATTTCATGAGCAAAAATAATATACAATTTAACTAGAAATGACAACAATTAGTTGATGAGAAGCACTTAAATCCAATGCTATACTTTCAGAATGTAAAGACCATAGCTGGTAAGGACATTGATCTGATGTGAATATCTATATATATATATATTGTAGAGGCCTATTCACATACACACACATATATATATATATATATATATATATATATATATATGAATAGGCCTCTACAATTGAACTAATTATAGTTAAATGACAAGATAACAATCCAATGGTGATACATCCTTTCACACGGTCAAAGAGGTTAGTCCAATCAAAACGTCTCTTTCCTGTTTCCGTCCCGCCCATAGTAATGGTCGCTTAGCGCGGGCTTCCTGTGATTGGTCCAACCGAATGCAGTGTTTCTCTGAGGCTCCTGCTACGGTTTGTTACCGACAAAATACGTTACACTTACAACTGGTTATGAAAATAGATAATTCTCTTAACTTTTAGTTAATTGTGTAGCGAAATAATCACTTAAACGTGTTGTTACTTTAGAAACAGTAAGGTTACGGTGTCTTGTGGCTCCGTCTCGTCGGTTTTTACTCCGGGAGAGAAGAAGCTTCTTCATTTGTTGTGAACATTGTAACGCTGTTTCCTTTCGGTATTTTGGGGAAAGTACTGGCCTTAAACTATTCAGTAAGTTAGATAAAATGTTTATTTGTGTGTACATCCACTTTGGTTAAAGTGTTTGTAGTTAACTATAACTTGCCTTGACAAACTTTTCTTCTGTGTCAACACAAGTTATGTTTTGTCAGGCCACAACGACAAAAATGACTGGCTACATTGACATTGACTACATCTATCTACATTGACTACATTTATCTGTCCATCTAATATTCATTTAGATGGGACAATGTGACAGTATCTTGTTTTACTTTGTGTTGCTGGTGAACTTGTTGCTTGAGTTTGGACCGGAGTGAATTGACTGGGTATTTCAGAGTCTTTGAACATCACAAGGATGATTCTGCATGTCAGCGTTTGTTTTAACTACGACACACTTTCCACTATGAACTGAGGTGTTGCTCGTCTGACTGACATGTTTATCAGCAATTGTGATGAATGTTTTTTCTTTCTCTCCACTCAGTTGATGGTCTGCAATAGAACCTGAGGTAGCGGGCCGAACCGTAGCCCAACATCATGACGGAGAGTTTCAGCAACATCGAGGATGAGGCATTCCCCAGTTTCCTCTCTAGCTCTGTGGGCAGCAGCCGTGCCACCCTGGGGAACATCACCCTGGCCTCCACCCTGGGGCTGCCCGTAGCTGCCTCCACCGTGGCTAAAATTAGAGCTGGGGCCGACAACAGGTGGGTCAGCAATGTTACTGGAACACAAGGCCCTGCAGAACTATAGGGGTTCTGGCTCAGTACCTTTATAAAGCTGCGTTACCGTTATGTAGCTCTGATCAGTGTTCATAACAATCTGACTACTAAAAATGAATCTCACTCCTTTCTCTCCAGAGTAAATGCTGTCCAGGCTTCCTATCTGGAGGACGGACGGCTCTCTCTGGCTGACTCTCAGTCCAACAACAAGGAACAGGGACAATTCGCTCTCAGCTTCAAAGATGAGCTGTGAGTATCAGAGTTTTAGCAGCCGTAGAAGTCATGTCATGCAGGGCTCTATGCTGACTTCCTTTCCAAGGAGCACGTTGTTCTTCGAAGTTGAAAAATGTGGGAGCACCAGAGAAATGCAGGGTTAAGGCGTACTGCTGTCCCCCAGTGCTTTACCTCACGGCGTAATGCGGTCCCCCAGTGCTTTACCTCACGGCGTAATGCCGTCCCCCAGTGCTTTACCTCACAGCGTACTGCCATCCCCCAGTGCTTTACCTCACGGCGTACTGCTTTACCTCACAGCGTACTGCCGTCCCCCTGTGCTTTACCTCACAGCGTACTGCCATCCCCCAGTGCTTTACCTCACAGCGTACTGCCATCCCCCAGTGCTTTACCTCACAGCGTACTGCCGTCCCCCAGTGCTTTACCTCACAGCGTACTGCCATCCCCCAGTGCTTTACCTCACAGCGTACTGCCATCCCCCAGTGCTTTACCTCACAGCGTACTGCCATCCCCCAGTGCTTTACCTCACGGCGTACTGCCATCCCCCAGTGCTTTACCTCACGGCGTACTGCTTTACCTCACAGCGTACTGCCGTCCCCCAGTGCTTTACCTCACAGCGTACTGCCGTCCCCCAGTGCTTTACCTCACGGCGTACTGCTTTACCTCACGGCGTACTGCCGTCCCCCAGTGCTTTACCTCACAGCGTACTGCCATCCCCCAGTGCTTTACCTCACAGCGTACTGCCATCCCCCAGTGCTTTACCTCACAGCGTACTGCCATCCCCCAGTGCTTTACCTCACGGCGTACTGCTTTACCTCACAGCGTACTGCCGTCCCCCTGTGCTTTACCTCACAGCGTACTGCCGTCCCCCTGTGCTTTACCTCACAGCGTACTGCCGTCCCCCTGTGCTTTACCTCACAGCGTACTGCTTTACCTCGCGGCGTACTGCTTTACCTCACGGCGTACTGCCGTCCCCCAGTGCTTTACCTCACAGCGTACTGCCATCCCCCAGTGCTTTACCTCACGGCGTACTGCTTTACCTCACAGCGTACTGCCGTCCCCCTGTGCTTTACCTCACAGCGTACTGCCATCCCCCAGTGCTTTACCTCACAGCGTACTGCCATCCCCCAGTGATTTACCTCACGGCGTACTGCAGTCCCCCAGTGCTTTACCTCACGGCGTACTGCTTTACCTCACAGCGTACTGCCGTCCCCCAGTGCTTTACCTCACAGCGTACTGCCGTCCCCCAGTGCTTTACCTCACGGCGTACTGCAGTCCCCCAGTGCTTTACCTCACAGCGTCCTGCCATCCCCCAGTGCTTTACCTCACGGCGTACTGCTTTACCTCACAGCGTACTGCCGTCCCCCAGTGCTTTACCTCACGGCGTACTGCCGTTCCCCAGTGCTTTACCTCACGGCGTACTGCAGTCCCCCAGTGCTTTACCTCACAGCGTACTGCCATCCCCCAGTGCTTTACCTCACAGCGTACTGCCGTCCCCCAGTGCTTTACCTCACGGCGTACTGCTTTACCTCACGGCGTACTGCCGTCCCCCAGTGCTTTACCTCACGGCGTACTGCCGTCCCCCAGTGCTTTACCTCACGGCGTACTGCTTTACCTCACGGCGTACTGCAGTCCCCCACTGCTTTACCTCACGGCGTACTGCCGTCCCCCAGTGCTTTACCTCACGGCGTACTGCCGTCCCCCAGTGCTTTAGCATGCGGTTTGGGATGTGAATATCCCCCATGTTTGCTTCAGTGAATGATGTTGCTCACATGGATCCCCTCTCTGTCTCCACCTCTCAGAGATGATGCAGATGACTTCATAGCAGCCCACCAGTTCTCAGACATGCTGGTGAAGGTGAATCTGGACGAGACCGAGCCCAGGACTGCAGCCTCCTCCCTCGGCCCCAACACCCAGACTGGACCTCTCCCTGGAAGACACTCTGACCATGGAGACGGTAACACTGTACCATTTACCTTGGTTTGCGGTTCTGTGTGGCTCAGTTGGTAGAGCATGGTGCATGCAATGCCAGGGTTGTGGGTTCGATTATTATTAGTAGTGGTATTATTAGTAGTGGGAGTAGTAGTGATATTATTATTAGTAGTAGGAGTAGTAGTGATATTATTATTAGTAGTAGGAGTAGTAGTGATATTATTATTATTAGTAGTAGTAGTAGTAGGAGTAGTAGTGATATTATTATTAGTAGTAGGAGTAGTAGTGATATTATTATTATTAGTAGTAGTAGTAGGAGTAGTAGTGATATTATTAGTAGTAGTGATATTATTATTAGTAGTAGTATTAGTAGGAGTAGTAGTGATATTATTGTTAGTAGTAGTGATATTATTAGTAGTAGTAGTAGGAGTAGTAGTGATATTATTGTTAGTAGTAGTGATATTATTATTATTATTAGTAGTAGTAGGAGTAGTAGTGATATTATTATTAGTAGTAGTGATATTATTATTATTATTAGTAGTAGGAGTAGTAGTGATATTATTATTAGTAGTAGTGATATTATTATT